>NC_135497.1:412729858-412896135 GCF_052857255.1 Amblyomma americanum
AAGGAGTTTTTTATAAACAGGTCGAATTGAATGGTGCCGGCATGTTTCACACTGGACTGTGCTCGTGGAACAGGAAAGAGTCCATGTTTATGTTTAAGTCCCCCATGATCTTCCCAGAGTCCAAAAAGGCGTTTTATTAGGGTCATAACGTACGCGGAAATAGTACACCGCCGGCAGTTTGGGCTGCTGAGGGTTGCCCTGGCAAATCAACAATTGCATACAAGCTTGCGCTGCATGTGTGCAAGGCGTGGCTCTGATTTGTGAGGCGCAATCTTCGACTCTTAATCAGTGAAATGGGCTTGTGAAATTCGATTTTGTTTTATTTTTGTGTTTTCAGTACTGTTAGTGGGATTACTTCTATTGCACACTCCGATTTCGGCAATTCTACCCGCACTGATATCTGTACAGCATGAGGAATCCTTTGAACCGGATACTACGACTTCCTCTAAGAACTTCTCTATAGGGCTGTTCCCCAGTAACGTCCCACCATTTCAGACCCGCGTGCACTGCAAAATGGCGCACGAGTTAGCTTCGTACGAATTCTACCACGAACGACGTTCCATCGAACAACGACGCGGCGAACTACGGGACAATAGTTAGGTGCAGTGTCAGCACCCCCTATTCCCACTCAGATGCGCATGCAGTATCCCCACGCACCGTCCTCATGCAAAAACACCGTCGTGGTTTCTAAACCCTCCTTCAGACAGGGATTACGTGCAGCGCAGACAATGTACGGCACGACAGGCATGTCCACAGATCTGTCACACATACTTGCTCTGGCTAGACGAAGCCAGCCCTGTCCTGTGCTTAACTACGCCCCAAAGTAAGCACAGAAGACTGTTCTAAAGGGATTGATAATGGCAACTCCCCTTTGGATTCTTTTCCCGCAGGACAAATCTGTACTTGGCGTCCATTGCAGCCATTTCCCTTTTGGCGGCGACTTCACTGGATCTTTTCAAAAACACTCAATTTCCCACGCCGCGAAAAGTATCCATAGTCTCCACTTGCCTCCAGTGTGTTCATGGAGACTTACGGACACGTCATTGTCAAGGCAAACCCAATATTGGTACTTAAACACCATCCAAGGCCACTGTCAAGCAAAAAGACATTATTGTTACTTAGATACTGACCGTTGAAAAACTAGTCTAAACATCTTGTCTCAAGCTAAACAGGTGCTCATCGCCTCAGCAGCAAGCGCGGGAGCATACGTGCGTAACATTCGTTCGGGACATGGAAGATGCGTAAGAAATTACCGCTTGCTTAGAGAATCGAAACTGAGAAAATTGGTCAGAGCCCAACAGAGCCCCGCGCGGCTCACCACCACTTCGGTGCGATCAAGGCTGTGCCAGGGAAGCCACGAGCGCAGTCGGCCGCGGCAGTAAATCTCTCATCCCCTCTGTTGTCAGCAAACAAGGAAAGAGTGAGGGAACGTGAGTGAATGGTTGTGACTCGTGACAGCGAGCGGACGTGACTGTGAGTAGTTTTGGGTGCGAGTGAGAGGTTGTGAGTGTGAGTGAGTGGTTGTGAGTGGACATGAGTGCGAGTGTGAGTGGACATGTGTGCGATTGTGAGTGAGTGGTCGTGAGTGCGAGTGAATGGTTGTCAGTGCGAGCGGTCATGAGTGCGAGTGTGGTAGAGTGGTTGTGAGTATCAGTGCACATGAGTGTGTGTGAGTGTGCGTGAGTGACCGTAAGTGTGACTGAGCCACATCTCGTGGTTCTGAGGTATGGGCACGAAGCAGACCGAGACGAACGAGGACACACGACGACCAACACTAAATTACTAACAATTTACTAGCACTTCATTACTAACAAGTGCGCATTCAAAACCATCACACATATGAACCACATCCCTCTGGGCACAGTGCGCACCCACGTAAGGAAACAGTTTGAAAATACGCAGAGGAAACTGTATTAGATATGAGTTACGGCCATTATTTGATGAGGGTTCCAAGAATTCCCAGTTTAGTGTAAAGCTATCTGGATCAATACGCGTGCCTTTGTTTTTCTATCTGGAAGGCCTCCACGATTTCATACGCTTGTGGCTTATTGTGAAGGAAAAGAACATTAGCGCACTGTTAAGTATCGACCTGTATAGCATCAATGCATTGCATCAGGCCGCACAAGGAGCACCCTAAAATGCACGTCGACGTAGAATTTATCTGGGCACTGGGGACAGTGTGGGTGCACCTCAAAGGTAGGGTTAACCACCATTGCAAATTTACGCAAGGAGTATACCTATAGTCCCAGATTTCGATCTGGTAATACTCACGAGCCGAGCGCACCCGGCGCGTCGCAACAGAAACATCTTGATGTCTTCGTTGTGAGCAGCATTTCGTAAACAGCAAGTAACTAAGCTAAGAGGCCGCAATAATCGAAAGCAGATAAGCGATGAAAAATGTCTCGCGGAGGACCGTTCTTAAAGCGGCAAGCAGAAAGAGAAATATAATTTGCGCTCAACCATAGAACGATTGTCTTGCGCTTACTTATCTCGCTGATTTTATTTCTACTGTTATCTTGAAATGGCAACACCTGCCATCCCACCTCCCTTCTTTTTTTTTTATGCCCGACATCCTTCATTGGAAAGTTGCTTAACAGCTCACAGCTGAATGGCTCTAGGTTCGACTGCTAGAGCGACTGTACTCGCGGTGAAATTTATTCCGCACGTAAAATGAGAATAAGTTACCATATTTATAACTGTCTTTTGGCTGCCCTTTCCGCAGCGGAGAACAAGAAGTCGCGCAGCAATAAAGAGTCGCTCGCTTCACGACGAATTTGCCTTCGTTCGCTCTCTATGCATCGCGCTAACAAGCAAATATGAGTGCCCCCCCCCCCCCTCCCTCACTTTGGTCAAGCTTTCTCCCTGTCTTTTATTCACACAAACAAAAAAATCACCTTCTCTGCGCCACGAAAAGCGCGTTTTACAAATGCCCCAGCTATCCCAGACTTTCAATCTGTTGGCCGCTAGTAGCGAACATCGCGTAACTAAATGGTGATATTTAGAACTCATAAATTTGAGAAAATTAGAGTCCTGAGAAACTCTGCGCGAGCTTGGTTACGGCCGACTCTTCTTTATCGCAGCCAAATTTGACGCACAAAATGCTTCCGCGCTCACAACTATTTCCGAAGGCCATAGAAAATCAATGGGATATTCCAAACATTCGAAATTCCCGCGGTGAAACTGAGTGTTTAGCGCCACGCGACATGTGGTGGCAGCCGTGGAAACTAGAAGCGTTCGTCCAAATATCCTGGGCTTGTAGAGTAACAGCATACAGCAGTTGATGTATCGGCTTGACACGCTAGTAAAGCCATGTGTACAGTGGACAAAGTCTGGATGGCTTTCTTCTGGGGAACGCTGTTGCCACTCGGCATAATAAGAGTGGTAATAAAATAACACTCAACAAATGCACACGTAGAGAACTAAGAAATAATCGGCGAATTGTTGTCTCCGGGAAAACTGCAGTACGCCATGAACAAATACTGAAAATTGGTTTTGAGGCAAGCAGGGGCAGATTTAAGGGTCACTCTTGGAGGGGGCGGTTTCTGGGTGCGGTCCCATTTGAACCGCATATTTCTTGTACCCTTTATTGCCATCCGTCCGTCCGTCCATCCATTGTTCTTTCCACTGCACTGGTATGCCAGAAAGCGTTGTTGGAACTTCCACATCGACAGATGGAGAAGACACCATACCATTGCTCCTCATTTACAAGCTGCTGTTCGCTCGCGTTCAGCCGCTCGAGGTCTCAATAGAGAGTTTTAGTTGGGCGGGTTTACGGCCAGCGGGGACGCCACTGCGCATGCGCACAACGCTGAGGAAGCGAGCGGGTTTACGCAGCGGCGCTTACGTCCGCTGGGCGGCCTTTCCCAGCGGAGCGTACGCGTCGCGTGAGCGTCTCCCAGCGCGCGCGGGCGTGTATGGGTAATTCAACATGGCGGCCTGCTACACAGACGCATCGCTATGCATCGCCGACTGCGCCGACCGCGGCGCAGGCCCGTTTGCAAGCGAAGAAGTCGCGTAAGTGCTACACCGTGCAGGAAGACCTCTGTCTGCTACGCGAAGTTGCAGCGACGAGGCCATTTGGTGATGACATCAAGTGGATGACTGTCATCGCAAATGTAAAGCAAGCGATAAGCCGCGAGCTTACACTGCGCGGTGTGAAAGACCGGATCGATCTCCTGATAGGATATTGGAGGCAACAAGACGCAAGAAACCTGAAGAAATGAGTTTTGTTGTTCTTTACAGCAAAAAACGGTCATGCGCTCTGGTGCACTTGTTTGTGTGACGTGCATGTTGTGCATTCAGGTCAGGGACTGAGGAGCAGTACTCCGAGAAGGAACAGATTCTGCAGGACCTGTCGGATTACGCCCGGGCTATAAACTATGAGCTAGCTCCGGATAATTCCCCGAAGTGGCGGCAGCGTACTTAACAGGAAGCGACAAGCAACTACTGACCGCACTACCTCCGTGAAGAGGTCCGTAATGGACACACGGGCAGGTAGCACCACCCTGATGCAGGCAGCGGAAGGTGACTGCAGCGCTTCTGTCGCGGCGCCTTCTCAGAGTTGCGTGCTTGGAGAGATAGCTGGTAAGTCTTGTCACGCGCACGTCCAGTTTCGCACGTTTTGGCTTTTGATTTTCGCCGGCTGAAATTTAAAAGCGCATGGAAAACGCGAAAGTTGTGGGTCTTAATCGGGAATATGTCTTTGTACAAATGAAACACTGGACTTCAAGGGCTTCGTCTGTGTCGCATGCATGTTCATACAGCCGAAGAAACGCATTGAGGTGTGTGGACAGTCTTTGTAAGCCCTACTTCCAAGACGGCTAGCCTCAATGTTTAACTTGTATTCTTGTGGGGTTAAGCAATTGTAATTATGGTTCTGTAATTATAAAGTGGGCTCACTTAATACTCGGCTGTTGAGGCTTGGAAGAATTAATGGGCGAGCTAGAGTGTGCGAGTGTGCTTATTTTTATGGAATCGAGTCGCAGGAAAAGATGCTGTCAGGATGACTGCTATCATTTTGCCTCTCCTTTTTCTCGTACATTAGAGCCAGAATCTCCTGCTGCTCGGCTCCTTTTAAGTACGATTGGGCAAAATCCTCCGGATACGCCACCTCCTGCTGATACTGCTGCTTATGGAGAGGCCGAGCAGCCAGAGACAGATGAACGAGGAGGTTCGCCCTCAACAGGTGGCCTTCAGCAGCAGCAGCAGCAGCACCATGACCCCGCAGGGCAATGCCACCAGCAGACAAGTGGATCAGCCAGAGGGCCGCACCAGTCTTCAGCTGGGCGACAGCTTCTGCCTGTCACGACTACAGGCAAGACATGAAGGAATATTTTTCCACTGCGTGTACAGTCGGTGACAAAAATCTCTGGACGGCTCGGATAGAAATTTATGAACATAGCTGCCGTGTATGTTAGCAATCGTATCATTCCGCTACCACAGAGTACAAAATGCGAGTTTGTCTTTGCCTTGCACAAGTGTGGTCTTGATGTAGCGGCTAGTAAGGGAGAAATTGGCGTTTGTCATTCACACATTCTGGCGACTTTCGTTCCCGACTGTGCATGGCAGAATGACGTATATAGAAGCACCATAAACGCAAATTTAAATGACGTCGTCATTACGGTTTCTGCAGTTAGCACACAGGACACACTGCAAGTGAAACTCTGTTGACTGAAATCATAATGAAAATGTCACACAAGCAGAAACACAGGAATTGTAATATTTTTACTGTTCTTGCTACACAATTTTTTTTTCCATTTTATGCATGTTCATATTGTATTACACATTGCATACAAACAAGCTGAGCTCAGCTGCACTTGTAGCATGCCAACTCATTATGGCTGGTCGAAAAACACTATGGCAGCTATTTTGCTCCAGTGGAGGAATCCGAGGACTACAGAACTTAGGACTTCAGCTGCTCACAATGCGCGAGGCTATAATGAGTACGAACTACGCCACAGGGAGATTCAAAATGAAAAAGAAAAGATTGCTATTGAAAAACAAAAAGCGGACAATGAAACACGGCGCATCGCTCTAGAGGAGCGGAAATTGGACCTCGAAGAGCGCATGCACCAGTTGGAAGTTTCCCGGCATGAAAGAGACAATGAGAAACTGCTTGACAGCATACAGAAAATGTTCAATGCACAACGCAATGAAATGCTTGAATTTTTGAATGGAAATCATACTTAAAATGAATGTCATGAATAAAGCCACCATTTCTGCAACTGTGTGTTACTACAGAGAGGTGAGGTAAGTCTCAAGTTCTGGTGGATCAACGCCAAAGTAGTGCGATACCTGGGCACCATACAAGCAGGTATGACAGTTCGCGAAAAGTGCACTCGCTTTATATATGCGTGGCAAGTTCTGGAGGCGCAGCTTTTGGTTTTTTTTAAAGTCGACAAAGGCGAACAGTCCCGCAATTTTGCCAAACCCCCACTCCACAGCCTGCCTCACACCACTCATTGCCTTGTTGAATTCGCATTGCTCCGGAGTCAGGGACACACCGCCATAGGGCTTCAGCAGAAGTGGTCGCAGTGGATAAGCAGGGTCTCCGTAAATGCAATAACTCTGGCCCTGAACAAGCTTTTCTAGCTTTGAGTAGACCTTGCTGATCCCGAAGTTACCTGAAAGAGTAAAAATAAATTGTACATTATGATGTAACGGGGCTGCTCGTTATTTACTCACCAGCATCATGTTTGCTGCCGGGGTAGGACCCATCCAACTGGCAAATGATCCCGTTAGGGCACATTATCGATTGGTACTTCAAAGCATGGAAGCGCTTGTGGCCACTGAAAGTTTTTGATCTCTTGATGGCCGGCATATCGCCCGGGCGGTGCCGTCGATGAACGCCCAGCAATTAGTCCGAGGGGCACCTTTAGCATGAATGGCCTGAAGAATGAGCAAATGTGTTAGAAATGTCGACACACGAAATTCTGACCCTAAATATTTTGTATTTGCGACTTACCTGCGAGAATTTCTCAAGCGTGTTCAGGTTCAGCCACTTGTGATTATTGAAGTCGTCCAGCAAGTGGAAGAAGCACTCGTCGACGTGCCGGAGAACTTCGTTTGTCAGGGACGATAGCGCTGAGCTGTGCCGCCCGAAAAGGTCCTCGAGGTCGCACAGGCGGTTCGGATAAGCCAGCCGTCGAAGGGTTATACACAGAGCCTCGTCCCCAGGAACTGACACTTTCTGCGGAGTTACCACCATTTCGGGAATGCGCAAAGCCGACTGCAGTTTGCGTAAATCGTCCTTTTCGAAACGAAAATACGTCCTGAAGACGCCACTGTCCATAGCATCAATGTTGATAAGTCCACGAACTGACAGCGGGTAACGCCGTGTTTCACCAAACACCTCTAGGCACAGCAGATCTTCAATCTCGGACCACTTTAGTCGAGAAAGAAGCAGCGGGTCCTGCAGTATGCTCTTCGGCATCGTGCAAGCAGCTGTAGCTGTAAGCAGCAACAACCCGGAGAAACAAAAAAACCAGCTTCTTTGGTGGCTGCGGCTTGACTGCACTGTTTCAGTGCTCAACACTTTTTCTAACATACCATCCTCGCGAGTACATACAAAACAACACTATTATAAAGCAATGTTTAAAAAACGATTTTATTTAGCAGTTCTACCAAAATAAAAGCAAGTGTGATTCATATTCTTATCACGCTAACTCCAATTTTGCCCACTAGACGGGGCAACGGAGCGCTCCGCTATCACGCTAACTCCAATTTCGACCACTAGATGGGGCAGCAGAGCGCTCCGCTACTCGATGCCAGCGCCGCTTTTCAGGGTGGGGACACCCTTTGTAGCTCTCCGCGCCGCCTCTGCGCCATGTTGGTTCTTTCCCGCCGGCCGTCGAGCTGAACGGAAGCGCGTCGCGTTCTATTTGCTGTCTTTGTGGTGTTGCGGTGCGAGAGCTCGTGTTTTATGTGGTCTCTTGGGATGTGCGCGCTTGTTAACGAAACATGACGGGCTGTTGTGTCCCTCTGTGCACTGGATCGAGCGCAAAAGGGCAGCGGGTATTTCGTTTCCCCCGCGATGCTGAACGAAGAAAGAAATGGGCAGCGCAAGTAAAACGTGACGGCTGGGAACCGACGGATACAACTAAGATATGTGAGGTAAGGCTCATGATTTTGTGATACACTATTATGAATAATGTCATTTTCTATTGCTTTTCATCATCTCAATACAGCAGCATGCATATGTTGGCGTGCCTTTTGTAGTGATCACGCTGCAGTATGGTGCGATCGCCGTGTTTGACTCGTTGCAACGGCGTAGGTTTATTCTAGACGTGTGAACTGCGCATTTTTTTTCTATCTAGAAGTATTGGGGCGCTTATAAACTCGGTTCGTTTCCGAGTTCGTGCATTGATCTCGATAGGCATGAGGGGTTTATTTATTCGTCGACTGGGGTGTGTGTGAAGAAAGCGCCTTACGATTCTGCTTGCCACCTCATCTTTCAATGGCATGCTGTGCTTCTTTTTTCATTCTTACAGCTCCACTTTGGGCAGGATCAATATGAATTAAATCGTCTGGATGGACGACGGCTGCTCAAATGGAACGCCTTGCCTACTCTCTTCGATTTTAGGCGTACGTAAACATGAATTTGTTGTTTTTTATCTTTCGCTATTGTGAAAAATCTTCTAAAGTTTGCAGTCGCGCGAATTTTTCGTGTTTGTTTTCCGCAGACTGCACTCGTTTAAGCTTTGCTCAAGGAGTGTGCATATGTTGCGTTGCATGTATTGCTCATTATGTAGAAGATCGGCGGAACTTACACGCGTGTTTGTAATATGCAAGCGTATATTTGATTACTCTATTGGACTCACTGATTATTGAATCCTTAATTAGGTCAAAAGTATTACAAATTATTAGCAGCAGGGGTCTTGTGCTTCCCATGACATGCACTTATTGTGTTGTCATTGCCAGTTCCTTAATCACGTGGCTCTCATGGGTAACAAGCTCTGTGGGCCGTCTGCTTTCAGGGTGGATTCATTGTTGTTTTTATGAACTTATTGCTCCCATTGGTTACGACTTTTTTCTCAAAGGTGTTGTCCTCATTTTTTCGCCACTTGTTTGTGTAGTAGATACTGAGGCTGCACTAACTGCACACAAGCTTCGAAGCTTAATCTAGGTGGTTTTAGATATACAGAATTTTCATAATTACTGATATTTGTAATTTTCACTTTTGCAGCTCGGCCCAGGCATAGAAAGCCTCCGTGTCAGCGAACGCTGCACACGACCCTTGTCGTCGATGCTTCAGAGAGTTCGTCTATTGCACAAGGGGATTGTGACAGTAGTGACTCCGATATTGCTGAGCAGTGCAAGACAGTGACGGAGTCCGCTGATGTCTTTTCTCTTCATCCAAGCGAGCTGATCAAGAAATTGCAGGACTTGCAAAAGAAGAATACTGCACTCAATGAGCAGCTGTTACGTTCCAAGAAGAAACTAAAGAAAGAAGCAAAACGAACAAAGCGTCTTCAAGAAAACATGTCTGCTTTGACTTCAAACATGAAGTTTCTAAATGAGGATCAGAAGTCTGCCTTGCATAAGCGGAACAGAAAGGGTTGCGTGTGGAGTGCCGAGACTGTGAAGAAGGCTCTCCAGCTCAAGTTTGCCTGTGGCTCAACAGGCTATGACGTTTTGTTAGAGCAGGGCAATCCTTTGCCTTCTAGAAGAACTCTTTGTAGGCGGCTTCAACATCTTTCATTTCAACCTGGTATCCTTAAAGAGATATTTGACATCATGGAAACAAAGGTTGCAGCAATGACAGACATTGAGAAGGACTGTGTTTTATTTTTGGACGAAATGGAAATAAGAAGGGGACTTGACCGTGGCAGTGATGCATTCCTTGGAACGACAACGCTTCCAGAGAATGACCAACCTGCTAACCATGCACTTGTCTTTATGGTTGGTGGAATGAACACCCGATGGAAGCAGGTGATCGCCTACCACTTCACCGGGGCGTATGTTTCTGGAGACACGCTGAAAGACTTCGTGTTCCACTTGATACGTCTCTGCACACAAATATCGCTGCGTGTGTTATGTGTAACCTGTGATATGGGTTCGTCAAACCGTGCCATGTGGCGAACTTTAAATATCTCCTGTTCACGCAATTCAGTGACTACATGCAGTGTACCACACCCTTGTGATGAACAAAAGGAACTTCACTTTATGCCGGACCCTGCGCATGTCCTCAAAAACCTAAGAGGGCACCTTGTGCGAAAGGACACTATGCGCCTTAGTGATCACATTGTATCCAAGTATGGATTACCAAGTGCTCATGTTTCGATACAGCATGTTGAACGTGTGATTGAGCTGCAGCGAGATGACCAGCTACAGGTGGCCTCAAACCTTAGTGATGTTCACATATCAAATGGCCACTTCACGAAAATGAAGGTTGGCATTGCCGTACAGTTTTTCAGAGAGGTACCACCAGTCATTCGGTTCTGGATTGAAAAAAAAATGCTTCCTCCTGAAGCTGAAACAACAGCATGGTTCTTTGAGCTTATCTTTCAATGGTACACGCTCATGACAGCTCGCCATCCCGTAGTTGCTTTGAGCCATCTCGATGACGCAAAATACAAGCAAGCCATATCAACTCCTAGTCTTGCTTCAGATGTGATCAGGGGTCTCAACATTGGCGTCAAGGGTGTATGGAAGCCATGCCAGTCTGGCGTCTTGATGTCAACGGAAGTGGTAATGAAACTACATGCTGTTCTTATTAACGAGCGTGGGTACACATTTGTGCTGACTGGAAGGCTCGCTCAAGACTGCCTTGAAAACCTGTTCTCTGTAGTACGAATGATGAGTCCAGTACCGAGCGCTTACGATTTGAAAAACGCACTAAGAATAGTGTCGGTGAGCCAGTTCCTCAAGGTACCGAAAGCGTCTGGATACACAATCGATGACAGCATTTACCTTGTCGATTTGCTCTCACCAGAAATTAAAGTTTCAAAGTATCATCCAGTCGGAAGAGAGCGATGAGAGAAGAGACTTCGTTCTTGACTTACAGGAAGTGTCTTCTCTTGAGGAAGATGTGCTCGCCCACTTGGCGGGCTTCTTGTTAAAACCAATTGTCCGCACTGTGGAACACTGCTCTGTATGCATGCGCATGCTAGTGGCAGAAGAACCTGGACCGGAACACCACCTTACTCAACTAAAGGAATATGTTAAAGGTGGCAGGAATTTAATTTATGCAAGCAGACAAGTGCTGGACTTTGTTTTTAAATGTGAGAGCGCTTTCAAGTCCTTTGCTGAAGCTCAAGATCTGAGCCATCTAAGAACACCATTGAAAGCACTGAAGGAAATTATTGCAAACAATGTAACCTTGCCAGAAAACCCATGTTGTCAGCACAAAGATGTGATCGAAAAACTTCTTCAGCGCTTTGTGTCCACAAGGCTTCAGATCTATCTGCGATGGCTTAACACTCCAGAAAAGCCAGCTGAGTGTTACGCTAGCAAGACTGTAGCAGGTACGAGCCTCCAGTAAGGCAATTACATTTCAGCCTTATAACCTCGTTGAGACCTCATAACGTGAAGTATGAGTGATTATTTTACAAATAAAATGTGTTTGATTGTTGAAGACTGTTTTTAGTGCATTTTTTGCTCTTCCGTTAGCACGTGAGCTGCTTTCGGCGAACTTACGCGGCGTCTCCTCATTTTTCTCCTAGTTTTATAAATCTGACCGGAAACACACAATAAGAAACAAAATTGTTACGAAAGTACTGCAAACAATAAATTTCATCCAAGTGTGCAATTCCAGTAATGTTTGTATGACGTGTACGAGTGAAATGAGTAAATAAAAAGGGGTAACCTCAGATGCAAATCTTGCCAACATCAGGTTGTGATGCACGCGAAAAGTGTCGCCACAACCACTCTGGAACTGAACAGTTTATGCAAACAAAATGCTCAATAGATGGTAAAGCAGAAAATTTGCATTTAAATAACGGTGGTATCGCCCTCATACGCCCGCGCCCCTTTCTTTCTGCCCGATAGTTAATCTGCACGCCCTGCGCCTCCGAATCGGAAAGAAATAAGATGGCGCCGAAAAGAGTCGGTGTCCCCACCCTGAAAGCGGAAGCGCGGGCATCGAGGCACCCTACTCCGCTAGAGCCGCTGAGGGTTCCGCCGGGCTAAAACTCTTTTCTTGCGCGACGTATCCGCTGGTGTATCCGCTGGCCGTAAACCCGCCCAACTAAAACTCTCTATTAAAGGAACCTTTCGTCCTGACGCCGTCTCCAAACTCTGACGCATGTGCGAAGGCAGGAGGACCCGCAGGTCCACTACAAGCGTGATCTAAACGAAGTTATGCATACCCGCACTGATCAGCAGTCGTAGATGACGGTGAACATTTACAGTGGAACCTGGTAAACGGAGCTGAAATCTGGATTACCACTGCTTCGTTGGAAAGCTGTCGATGGTTTGACGGCATATGTAGTACGTACAAACCTGAAACAGAAGATGGGGCCGCTAAACGTCAGAGTTAAGGTTGCATGGTGTTAGGTGCGGGTCCCTGGTTCGCCTGTGTCGTCTCTCGCCAAGGTCGGTGTCCCCGGGTTCCGGATCGGGAGACTGCTGTTGTGGGGGTGACGAAGATATGAGAGGATCTTCGAGGTGAAGAAGAGACTGAAAGGGTTTATTTACATTTTTACATAGTTCGAAAGAGTGAATCAGGAGCTGGCTGATCACACGCCAGATCGCTGCTTAAATAGGGTCCGCTGTCCCCAGGTCCCTAGTTGGAGAATTTAGTTCATTAAAATGCGTCGAATCACTGTGATGTAGACCACGTGTGCAGTCTTTAGGGTCCGCCTTCCAGGACGCCCCCAACAACACTCTTGCCACTTCTGGCAAGTTATGGTCCGCGCTGTCCAGGCAGCCGTGATGAAAAGCCCGAAGCGGGTCCCAAGCAGCGTCGAAGGTCAGTAACCTGCACTTCACAGCGGTAGCGTGGGAACTAAAGATTGCCACTGCAGTTTGCAGAAGGTTCCACGTATAAGGAAAAGCACTTAGTCTAAGACGAGGTTGTTTTCGAAGCACGAGGATTCCGGCGTCGTTGGCTTAGTCAAACACGGCCGCATTTGCCACGGCACATTTGCAGTCCCGCGGCTCGCCGGCTCCCCGCCGTCCCCTCCGGGAGAAAGATGTCCCGGGTGTGTCCGGCGTTGAGAACAAAAGACAGGTTCACGAAAGCCGTTCTCAGACAGCGGAGGGCCGTTTCACCCCGTAAACAGCAGGGGGGGGGGGGGGGGGGGGGGGGAAGGTCCCTTGTAGACGCCACCACCTGCACTCGTGGCGCTGCAACCACATCGACGGCCCTTTGAAGCCTCTGTAGATTGATGATTCCCAGTGGCTTGAATATTCTTGGCATGTTGGCGTCTCCAAACGTAACAATGGCAACACGCACACAGTGGTCTTCGCACAGCGTATGACAGGAAAACTTTAAGGACACGCTTCGTAATAGGAGCGATACATATGTCGGCGCTCCAATGAAGACCCGCTCTTAATTCCCACGGGGTTCATGTTAACGGGCTAAGTGTTCAAAGGTGAAGAAAGCTATGAGAGAACCAAAGGCGCAGTAAATGCCGCGCTAAGCGATAACTGCACACTTAAGAGAGAGAATGTGGTTCAAAAAGATAAAATTTGCCTGGCGCATGCAACTCTTCACCGAGCTAGTGGTATCGATCACCGCAACTGTGTCAGTTTAGAATAGGGGAGCTGGGAATTAAAAGAACAGGAGGAAAAGACCCGCGGGGAGGCGCAGGGCATCGCATGTGCAGCGCAGCGCGGTGTCGGCTGGCGAAGATAAGAATTGAAGTAGTGGGGGGAGCCGCAGAGGGCACCTGAACTGCCTAGGGGGCGCTCCTAAATCTGACGCCCAGCGCCACCGGTTGTCAAATGAGTAATCACACAGTAGGACGGAGCAGATGATGCCGTTGGAGCGTGGTTGGCGCGATCGCTGGCTCCTCCGCTTTCTGTTGCGTTCGTAGACTTTGCCTAAGCTTTACTGTTCCGGAGAGCAAGAGCTTACCGAGGTCAGTTTAGCAACACGTCTTGATCGTCGCAGTTGCCTAGCAGCTTCGGCACCGGCTATGCTTTCGCAGCACTGCGGGAAACATGACGCTGTCGATGCTGCACTGCGGCTTTCGAAGTCAAACTTCTTTTGAGTGTGTTTTTTTTTTCGCTCCGGTTTTTCTGAGAACAGCGGAAGAATTTGCACAGCAGAATATGTGTACCCCGGTAAGGAAACCCTCTGCAGCAACCAAGCTTCGTTCCAATGCACGGGGTCAATATTCAAATGGCTTTCCGCGAACTACACGCGCTACGCACAGAAAACTTCAACGTGTTTTTGTGCTTTCGAAAAACTGTGCTAGTATATTAGCCAGGCCAAAATCTGTCCACTTTGGTTGCCCTTAACGCGTCATCATCATCATCAACCTGACCACACCCACTGCAGGACAAAGGCCTCTCCCATGTTTCTCCAATTAACGCTGTCATTTGCCAGCTGCGCCCACCCTATACCTGCAAACTTCCTAATCTCATCCGCCCAGCTAACCTGCCGCCCCCTGCTACGCTTGCCTTCTCTTGGAATCCACTCCGTTACCCTTAAGGACCAGCGGTTATCTTGCCTTCACAGTACATGCCCTGCCCAAGCCCATTTCTTCCTCGTGATTTCGACTAGGAAGTCATTAAAACGCGTTTGTTCCCTCGCTCACTCTGCCCGCTTCCTGCCTCTTAACGTTACACCTATCATTTTTCTTTCCGTGGCTCGCTGCGTTGTCCTTAACTTAAGCTGAACCCTTTTCGTTAGCCTCCACGTTTCTGCCGCGTAGGTGAGTACCGGTAAGATACAGCTGTTGTACACTTTTCTCTTGAGTGATATTGGTAACCTGCTATTCATGATCTGAGAAAACGTGCCATATGCGCTCCACCCCATTCTTATCCTTCTAGTTATTTCCCTCTCATGATCCGAATCAGCTGTCTCTATCTGCCCTAACTAGACGTATTCCTTTACCACTTCCAGCACCTCGGTTCCAATCGTGAACTGCTGTTCCTTTGCCAGAGTGTTGAACATTACTTTGGTTTTCTGCATGTTAATTTTTAGACCCAGCGTTCTGCTCTGTCTGTCTAACTCATTGATCATGGTTTGCAGTTCATCTGCTGAGTGACTCAGCAAGGTAATGTCATCAGCGAATCGCAGATTATTTAGGTATTCTTCATTAACTCTTATCCCCAACTGTTCCCAATTCAGGCCCCGGAATATCTCCTGTAAACAGGCGGTGGATAGCATTGGCGAGATTGTGTCTCCTTGCCTGACGCCCTTCGTTATTGGAATTTTATTGCTAACTTTATGGAGGACTATGGTAGCTGTGCAGTTCCTATATATATCTGCCCGTATTTTGACATAAGGCTAATCTACACCCCGATTCCGCAATGCCTGTATGACTGCTGAGGTTTCCACTGAGTCAAATGCTTTCTCGTAATCAACGATGGCTATATATAGGGGTTGGTTATATTCTGCGCATTTCTCTATCACCTGATTGATAGTGTGAATACGATCTATTGTGGAGTATCCTTTACGAAAACCTGCCTGATCATTTTGTTGATTAAAGTCTAAGGTTGCCCTGACTCTATTAGCGATTACCTTAGTAAACACCTTGTAGGCAACAGATAGTAAGCTGATCGGTCTGTAATTTTTCAAGTCTTTGGCATCTCCTTTCTTACGAATTAAGATAATGTTAGCGTTCTTCCAAGCTCCAGGTACGGTTGAGGTCATAAGGAATTGCGTGCACAGGGCGACTAGTTTTTTTAGCGCAATCTCCCCTCCGTCCTTCAAAAGATCTGCTGTTACCCGATCCTCACCAGCTGCTTTTCCCCTTTGCATTGCTCCTAATGCTTTCTTTACTTCCTCTTTCGTTACTGGTGGGATGACTGACGCATTGCTGTGCGCTACTGTCTCTATCATTCACGTTCTCATTACATTGGCTACTGTATAGATTTCTGCAGAACTCTTCGGCTACTTTAACTATCTTATCTACATTGCTAATGACATAGCACTCCTTGTCTCTAAGCGCATACATCTGGTTTTTACCTATGCCTATAGTTTCCTCTTCACCGCTTTCAGGCTACATCCGTTTAGTGCATGCTCGATCCTCTGCATATTAAACTTCTTTATGTCGGCTACCCCCCTCCCCCCCTTGCGCTTATTTATGAACTTCGATAGCTCTGCTAGTTCTGTCTGTAGGGTTAGACGCCCTCATGCTTCGACGTTTCTTAATCAGATATTTCGTCTCCTGAGATAGCTTGCCGGTATCCTGTCGAACCGTCCTACCGCTTACTTCTACTGCGCACTCCGCAATGATAACTGTCAGATTACCGTTCATTGTATGAACATCAAGATCGTCTTCCTCAGTTAAAGCTGAATATCTGTTCTGCAGCGATATCCTAAATTCCTCTATTTTCCCTCTTACCGCTAGCTCGTTAATGGACTTCCTCTTCATTAGTTTCTTCCGTTCCCTCTTCAAGTCTAAGCTAATTGGAGGCCTTACCATTCTGTGGTCGCTACAACGCACCTTTCCGAGGACGTCCACATCCTGAACGATGCCAGGTTGAGCGCATAACATGAAGTCGATTTCATTTTTAGTCTCATCATTGGGGCTCTTCCAGGTCCACTTCCTGTTCTCTCGTTTGCGGAAGAAGGTATTCATGATCCGTAAATTATTTCTATCTGCGAGCTCTACTAATAGCTCTCCCCTGCTACTCCTAGAACCTATCCCATAGTCGCCTATCGCCTGGTTGCCAGCCTGCTTCTTGCCCACTTTCGCATGAAATCGCCCATCAGTACAGTGTACTGTGATTTTACTTTGTACATTGCCGATTCCACGTCTTCATAGAAGCTTTCAACAGTCTGGTCATCATGACTGGTCATCAGAATATGTGTACCCCAGTAAGGAAACGCTCTGAATTAAGCAACCAAGCTTCGTGCCAATGCACGGGGTCAATTTTCAAATGGACTTCCGTGATCAACACGCGCTACGCACAGAAAACTTCAACATTTGTTTTTGTGCTTTCGAAGAACTGCGCTAGTATATTAACCAGGCCAAAATCTGTCCACTTTGGTTGCCCTTAACGCGCCGTAATTTAAAACGCATATATTGAGTCTGAGGACATGTATAGAAACATGCTTGGGCGTGAAATGAATATGCCTGCCCTTGCGCCTCAATACATGCGTACTAGCTTACGATCGTTTATGACTGCCATTACATGGGTTTTATCGAGGTTACCACTCTTCATGCCTTCTAGATTAGCAGCATGCGTGGGTTCCGCAGGTGCATCATATATATCAGGCACAGGACTTGCTTTCAGGGCACTGCAAGCATGACACCGCAACAGGACGCCGCCGTCGTAATACACGACTGTGGTAGCCACCGCGAAAAGACGCAGGCGTGGGGATGACACAGTGGTAATCTGCAGCAGGCTACTCAGCCTGAGAACCTGAAGCGTTGGAAGTTGTTTCATTCAGTGTCACACAATGAAATAGTTATTCCGAGAGAACTGGAAAAACAAGTTTCTGTCTATGTCTGAATCAAGATACGAAATTTAAGGCTGGTATGAACTTAACATGCCTTCCTCTACCCCTTCAGTGCACTTGCTACGGTCAAAAATTAAAGAGCACAGAGCACTTCGGACAACATTAAGAAAGCCACACGGCAGCCGATAATGGCATACCGATCTCAACAAAGCGAAGTGTCATCGTAAAGCACAGCCTACAGTAGCCCATTTAAATACAGAAAATTCGTTTCGATTCAATGTAAAACGAATAAAGCTATGTGGGATTAGCATGTATCCTGAAACAAATACTGCGCGAAAGTTTTCGTGCCATGATACTGCGCGAAGGTTTTCGTGCCATGTACACAAGAAAATACTAACACTGAAGCAATTAAAAAACAAAAGTGCTCCGAGTGCAGTTGAAGCGATGTGGATTTTAGCAGCTGTATCAGCGACCAAGGCCGACCCGGTAAATTGTTTTTAGAGTGCACAGCTTACTTATGCATCTGCAGCCATCCTTAAGGAGCCACTGTAGGAGCCTCGCGATGGTAGAAAGGAGGAAGTTGTCAAAGGTGGTGCATTATGTCGCTTGGCATTCCCGACATAAATACTTGCTCCTTCGGACGTCGGCTTGCATGGTTTGCCGTCTTCTCTGCGCACTTTACATGCGCGACGAGCGGCAAAGCCGCATTGCGGTAAGAAAATTAAAGCTTGCACGACAAACCAATGAACGAATGAGCCGCATGCGGATTTTCCGTGCTCGTTCAACCACCTGAATATATCTCGCTGTCACTTTTATTCGCACATCCACGCCGGAAACAAGTAGAAAACACTCTTATCACAGCTCTCTTCAATGTGGCATTTGCAGACACCGCAGTATGCTGACGGTATTGGCGTTTCATCGGTCGCCGTTCCGTATTTCTAGCCACGGTAGCTGCCCTCGTCCTACCAAACAGTGCAGGTGATGGCCGCAAGGCGGCGCTAGTGGTAGGCGGGGAAACTTCAGTGCAGGTTCCCTAATGAAGAGCACGGCCGGTCTCGAGGGGAGCGGAGAGAGCGAAAGCGCGCGTCGAGACCGGCCTTGTGAAGAGCTAAAGGCGCAGGCCTGGAAAGGAGACAACCGTAGAGAGAGAGGGGGTGGGAGGGCCGCGACGAGAGGAAGCGGTGAAGTCATGCCCAATGAACGTGCCCGGACTGCATGGACTAAGCGAGAGCCGAGTTAGCCGAACGGAGGGAACGACGGGAGACGAGCTTCCAGAAGAGTTGGGGATTGGTGAGGCGCCGATGAGGCCAGAATTAACGAGAAACCGGAGCAAGCTCCGGAAGACATGGCAAATGGAGCACCGCGTGGGAAGAGGATGTCTTGCCCTGTGGAACAGGGGAGTCCTCTCTTCCCACGATGTCACCAGTACAGTGGTATGGGCAGCAAGCTCCAGGAATTCCATTAAAAAATCCTGGAGCGTCTCGTCGGGTCCGTCGCAGAGTGCAAGGAGTAAGCCTGCCGCCCATGGAGGAAGGCTGTCTCCACCATCCAGAAGCAGCCAATCCCGAGGCGAAGAAGCAGGGAGGGGTCCACATGCGCCAGGCATCGGAACGAGGGTGAGGCGGCCGGCTGGCTGCGACACGGGCGTCCGAGTTTCGTAGCCGCAGCTCCCACCGCAGCGCGAATCTCGCCACGCCGAATAGCGCGATGTCCTCACTGACAGGCGTTGTGGCAAGGTGGGCAGCTCTGGACAGTTCATCGTCCGCCTTGTTGCTAACGATACCGACGTGCGTAAGGGGGGAACGTCACACGCCAGCCCCTGTGGGCAGCTCAACGCCGTGATGAAGGCGCGGCGTCCAGTTGCTCGCTGCTGCGGCTCTAGGGTGGATCATTACCTGTCTTCGCTGCCGAGAGCAGGAGTCCTCGGGTCCGAAGATGCGCATCGACGGCGTCAAGTGCAAGCTGGATGGCGCGGCTAACGTGCGTGCATTGGCTTGTCGGGCCTTTATTCCAGAGGGTGATGTCGTCGGCGTATATGGACGCGCGGACGGGCTTGCGGACATCGCAGGTAATAGAGGACGTCAGCATGGAGAGAGCTAAGTTGAAAAGGCGACAGCATGCTGTCGCGCGGCACTCCACAAAGAACTGGGTGAGGGTCGCTAGGGACGCCGCCGACGGAGACTCGAAACGACCGATTGCTGAGGAAAGCCGGACGAAGACGAGCAGGAGATCGCACACTCCCAATTCTTCGACAGCAGCGAAGAAGGTGTCGTAAGGGAGGCGGTCGAAAGTGCATTTGACGCCCAGAAAAAGATAGGCTGCCCCCATGGGCGTCCTCCAGCGTTGCGGCGACGTCCGCACTAGAGCCAGCAGTGCAGCACTGGCGGCAAAATCCGCTCTGCTGCTCGGCGAATGCGTCAGACACGCATGCAACCCACTCGGGGCGGTGAAGAGCGAGCGCCTCGGACAGGTTGCATTCCACCGAGGAGACTGGCCGGTCGGGACAGATGGAGCTCTACGGTTTGCCGCGCTTCATATAGAGCTCCATAGAGACTACAGCGACCTTCAAGCTGTCCGGAAGCTCTTCGATGCTCCAGACCTCATCGAAACGCCGCATGAGGCTGTCTTGCTGTGGGCCATCCAAGTTGCAAGGCAATTGTATATAGGCCAGTCCATCGGCACTAAGCGCGCTTCGGCGTTCTGTCCAGCACAGTGCACGTCGAAGTCCAGCGAGGATCAAGTCCGCCGAACAAAGAGCGATCATTTCGGCGGCGGTGCACTTGGGCGATCGAGCCCGGCCGCGCTTGACGATGCGAGGAGGGAGTAATCGGGAAAGGCGACGACGGCGCAAAAAACTCCGCCGCTCCTTGCTCGGTTGCTCGCAGAGCACCAGACAGGGGCATTGTGGTCATCTCTCATCGCTGCGTGAAATACAGTCGAGCCCGGATATTCCAAACTGCTGGCTATATCGAACACACATATCCCCTTGAAAATCTTGCGTGAATGCAAAATTCGCGCAGTATATCGAACTCCAATTTCGCCAGTCGTTCGATATATCAACGTTGCGTCATGTCGCTGCAAATGGCCCTTCTAACGACGCTCTTCGATCTGCGCGGAGGCGGGTCGGCTACGTGGGCTTATGCACCTGCTGGCAGCGCAGCGCTGTGAAACCGCGTGACGAGCTGAAGGTGGGGTGTGTTTGAGGGTGGCCTTCGGTTTCTTGCACTCATTTTCAGCGCCACATCACTGCCATGCGGTGAAGCCAAAATAACTAAAGCCTAGCGGCCCTCGTATGGCAGGCCTCGCTCGCATCGCTGCTGAAGGCGTTGCGGAAACCAACTGTACCTTAATTTTAATTGGCGATTATGCTATTTATAGCGTACTGGTAACAGGATTAGACATCTTATGGTAGGCAGTGGCTAGTTCGTTCCAAAGCACAGTTATGCTATTTATAGCGTACTGGTAACAGGATTAGACATCTTATGGTAGGCAGTGGCTAGTTCGTTCCAAAGCACAGTTATGCTATTTATAGCGTACTGGTAACAGGATTAGACATCTTATGGTAGGCAGTGGCTAGTTCGTTCCAAAGCACCGTTATGCTATTTATAGCGTACTGGTAACAGGATTAGAGATCTTATGGTAGGCAGTGGCTAGTTCGTTCCAAAGCACCGTCCGCTGCGACTTCGATACGAAGCAGCTAAGACCTATAGCAACGCCTAGCGGCGGTGCACTGCCAGCACGGCGACGGGCGGAACGTCGCCATTGCACCATCGTGGGTGCAATGTATCCTTGCTTTCGGGTTACAGATAAACCTATCTATTGCCATTTTATCCATAGAATTATCGATATATCGCACTATTTCGCGATCCCCTTCGAGTTCGATATATCCGGGTTCGACAGTATACACCTTGAACCACACTGCGATATATAGGGCGGTCCCTCACTCTACGTAACCGCTTGGCCGGGCATGGCCGCGGGCGCCAGCGGACTACGGGAATGGTAGCTAGTACGGATGTCGTTTGCTTCCACTCTGCGCGCCGCAACGCAGCCTTTGTTTTAGCGGAGGCTACGCTCAAGTTCAGCTGTTCGGTAACAACGACTGCTAAAATACCTTGCGCTGCCGGATATTCGAAACAACGACGGCTCCAGTCTGCTTCATTATCTTTTGCGTACACTCTTGACAGAGCACAAGGACGTCCCAAACAGTTTAATAACATTTAGGCTGTAGCAAGGCGAATCTAGATGTGGAGTTTAAATTATCAGTGCAGTAGCATTACCACCCGCCTTCTCGCAAAACCCGAATTCTGAAGCCAGGAGGTTGTTTGGGAAGAGCAACCTGGTTATCACAAGCCCTACCGCTGGCATCATCTGCCATCACATGCCAGTGGCGCATCACTCAACCGCTGCACCAATGCTCCGGGAGGTGTATAAGGGCTCCTAGCGATCTATGAATGTTAAGTAGAGGAGGACCAATTCCGCACATACGGCATTAACCAAGTATCGCTATCCGAACAACTTCCGTGAACACTGGATCTGAACACCGGAACCGGAGTGAACACCGAAGTGCTAGCGCACCTAATTCACATTTGGCCTAACTACGCAAATCGACTGACTTTTTCTTTTTTTCATCCTTGCTGCAGGGTAGGATTGGAGGAAGTTATGACTGGGGACTAGCTCTATTTAGTACTTTTAACTAGCATTTGTTTAGCAATACCAGAACCAACTAGCCTGACAAATCTTATTACGAGGTTAGAAGCCACTTTAGCTGCTATGGGAAAAGTGAGCTTTGTTTCAAAATTACGTGAAGAAACCATCCGGCCGGCGGAATTCTCAAGATTTCTGCCACCTTATATGGGCCCCGAATTTAGATCTACAGAAATATAGCTTCAGCAGATGCATTAACATACATCACATATTTTACAGGCATGTAACTTATTTAATGTTAGTGTTTTGCTTTAAAAAACTAGCAAAATGGCTTTCTTTGGGATACACATTTAGGAGGAAAAATACTTGCCTTGAAACGAAATAATGAGCACTGCTTAAAAGGGCATGAAAAGCAGGCATAAAAAAAGGTGTTTGTTGAAGACAGGAGTAACAGCGAGGAAAATATACGTTAATTTTGAAAATAGCTTCCCAGCTGAGGCTCTGGAAATTACCTTCTACTTAATTGTAGACGTGCATGTATGCTGGAAAGGGGAATGCACCTATAATGAAGCATAAAGCACTATAAGGATACAGTATATAGGATGTAATATGAGGGCTGCAGATGGATGCATTGGTTCCAGGGCTAACATTTGTGATCGCTGTGCTGTGCTTGAAATCAGGTGTGCTGCAAGGACTATAACCACAGAACAGATTGGCTGTGCTCATGGAGACAACTAACAGAGCTGAACAGGGGGATATGGGTTGGTGGTCCTTTGAAGCAATGGGAACAGTAAAACATCATTTCAGGGAGGCTAGAAAAAAATTAGAAGAGGTGGACAGCATAAGTCTTCAGGTACCTCTAGAGTAGAATAGTGGACACGCAATGAAGAAAAAAAGACTACAAGGCTTACGACAGGTTACATAGTATTAATGACACAGAACATGAAGTTGCCCTGGACATCAAAAAAGAAAGTCCGTGAAACCAAGACTGGAGGCAAACTGGAAGCAAAAAAAAAAAAAACTTGTAGAGCTATGCATACTGGCTTAGCGCATGCAAAAGTTGGTTGGAATTAGCAGCGTTTCTGGCAGGTAAGGTCAGCCTGGCGCATACATGCAACAAGTGCAGTAGCGCAGGTACAAGCATATTTACAGGCATTTTATGCACACAACAAGCCAATCTGACAAAAAAAAGCTACTTGGCTTTGCTTTTCCATTTCGCGCACGTTTAGCTACTTGGCTTTGTTTTTCTATTTCGCGCATGTTTAGCTACTTGGCTTCGCCTCTCTTTTCGAGCTCGTTTAGGTACTTGGCTTAGCCTCTCTGTTTCGAACTCATTTGGCCACTAGGCTACAGTAAGCTGGGCTTCGCCGCTTTATGAGCCAGCACCACCACTAACGGTGCAGCTTTGCACATTCAGGTCAGGTATCGACACGCTTTCAACAATCCTGTCGGAATGAAGAACATTCACTTCCGCCGACATGGCGAATTTACGAGCATCCGACGGTGCACACTTTTCGCGAATATACGTTGTGGACTCTTCCCCCTCTCAAAGCGGCATTGAACTCAGGAGCTGTGTTTTTTGAGCAATAAAAATGGCGCAGTAACTCATATCTCAGTGGACACCTTAACTGCAGCCTCAGCTGGCGTGCGAGGACAGGGAAAAGAAAGATGTAGAAGAGTGCCGTGAGGAAAAGGATAAAGTAGGGAGTGAAAGAAGAGAGAGAAGTGCCGCCGCATGCCGAGACCAGCCGCTCCAGCGGCGCCCTCCACTACGGCACCTCTTTCTCCCTTCATTCTTTCACTCCCTCCTTTATCCTTTTCCTTACAGCATTGTTCTGCATCTTTTGAAAGCTTACCCACCGCGGTGGCTCAGTGGTTAGAACACTTGGCTACTGAGCCGAAGTACTCGGATTCGAACCCGACTGAGGTGGCCGCGTCTGTATGGAGGCGAAACGAAACGCAAAAGCGCCTGTGTGCTGTGCGATGACTGTCTGATGCTTGTCATTCACTTTAACAAGCCAGGCATCCTTCCATGGAATGATGGCAACACTACCATTGACATAGGTTGTGAGCAGCTGCAATGAATCCTAAATGTTCTAAGATGCATTTTAGTTAAAAGGATGGTTCAGAAGAACGGTATCTCAGACAATGACAGGCCACTGAAAACACTGTGCACTATACAAAAAGAAACAAGACCTAAGGAACTTTAAAATTCGTAAAAATTGTGTGCTGACTGCTCACAGTGAGAGATGGTGTATAAGAGCTTTTTATGAGTGGATTACACATAGCAGGAATTACAAAACTAACACAATATAATTACTGTTTCTTTCCTGACCTCGTAAAATGAGACAAAGCTGGACATTCACCTGTGTACAGCCACGGATGAAAGTAGGAGATGAAAACTTGTGATCAGAATACAAAACTTCTCCACCAAGGCTACAGAGCACGGCCCAGCATTTTATTGCATTGCACTGCACAAAGTCAACACCACAGTTGGTTTCATTCTTAACTATTATATGATGGACTTGAAGCCAGATCCATCCACAGCCTAAGCAAAAGAAGCAAGAGCCACTTTTATACTTTCACTGTCCCAGCGAGGAATTTAATTAGCATTTTTATTACTGCTAGGTTGCTTCCATAACTCCCCTCCCTGCTGCACACATCTACTTGCTGAAAATACATTGAATGGATCCTACTCCAACAATAGATTTGAATTCTACACAACTGCAACCTTGTCTCACTGAGTTGCTTTATTGCTAGTGATTGAAGCGAGGATTAGGCGAAAGCTTGTGAATCATTCAACTTCAGCAGAGTTTAGCCATGGAACCCCGCCTTGCTTATTAATGCAGCAAGCAGTCCAGCGTCAAAAATGCACCAAAATGATCAATGCAGTCCAGTGCAAGTTTTACTCATTTTTTTTTTTCTTGAAGAAGGAAAAGCATTTCAGAGTGATCATTCACAGCTCAAGTACTCTCCAAAAGACAAGTAAAATAATCAAAATGAGGTCACCAATGATAACAAAAATGCCCAATTTCATTATTATGCCTATGATAAATATAAATGAGGTAACAGATTAGGATGATGCATTAGGGCAGTTAGGATGAAAATGCATTATATGTAGTCCTGTTAAGAAATAAACAGAAGATTAGTGCCACAAATAGGGAAACTTAAATATGCAGCATGACACAAGGTTGTAAAACTGACAGCGCGAACAAAGACGAGCACAAAAGACAAGAAAGCGAACGACACGGCGCCGTGTCGTTCGCTTTCTTGTCTTTTGTGCTCGTCTTTGTTCGCGCTGTTTGTTCAAGATGCTTAACCAACTAGCCCGCCAAAACGTGTAAAACTGAACTGCCACAGTATTAACCCTTCCAGGTGCCACTTGCCCTTTCAGTTCGAAACAAACATTTTCTCATTTAAAAAGTATAAACAAGCCTCGATAAAGCCAATTCATCAGTTTAGCAATGCAAAAACACCAATTTATTTTTTTCACACATGCACAAAATTTCCTGGAAAATTGGAGTATCTAAATACCAGATGGAAATCACTTAGTCCTGAAGATGCACATGATGCAAGAAGTAAAAAAAACCTATATTTATATTATTACTAGTGGCGCAATCTGTTTGCATGAAAATAACGGACAACATGCTATCAAGCTCAATGTTTTTTGCTCTTCAGCAATAAAAAGTGCCCTATTTTTGATATGAAAAATGCTAATCAGCCTGAAATTCAAAAACCCGGGCCTAGTTGTAGCCTATTATCAGAAAAAGCAGTGAGTTCACTATATACATAACTGTGTGCATAGCACCTTAAAGGGTTAAAGACCATACAAGTGGCACATATTTTAAGACACCTACATGTAAAATGTTTTCTTGCACAACTGTAAGGCTTTCAACTACTATCCCATGTCGAACAGTTTGAGAAAACACTGGGCTGCATAAGCAGTGCACAAGCTCTGCACAGAATGACAAATTATAAGCAGCTGCACAGTGTACCCTCAAAACATGCTCCTGTGAAAGCAGGGCAATTACAACATTGACCAACAGTTAGCTTTACATGCAGCGACTGTTTCAAAAGTACAACACTGCAGTAACAGCTGGCATTCCTCACAAAACAAAATTTCCAAATTCAGCTGATCACACCCTTTTCATGTTACTATGTCATCGCTGAAAAAACATAACAGGAGCCAGCATGAAGAGTGCACCAAGCCAAAATATGCTTTTGCAATGCAAAGTTTCAGAAAAACAATGCATGGCACTTCCCATACCTCATTTGTCCCATTTATCATTTTCCACTTAAAACCAACCAATGAATCTCTGATTTCTTATCAGCAACTATAAAGCAAGAACACACAGAGTACAACAAATGGCAATTCGAACGCAAGTGCTGCTGTGCACCAACTGTTAACAAACTCCTACTTCTCTGTGATGAAAAAAAAAAGCTAGAGGCAGCTCTTGAATAGACGCCATAAAATTTCATGTGACAATTGACATGAAAGAGGAAAATTAAAGGTGAACAAATATTAATTTTATATTTGAACTGAGTGAAAACTGCTAGCACTACCTGATTCAACTTTAAAATCTTAGTACATTTAAAATTGTAAATAATTTGATGTGACGAATAACTAATCCCAGCAGCATAACTTCTGCAATCCAAGACTAGCATACTGAATATCTTTGAATCAATAGTACCACTTAAGCACACAAATGTTTCTCTTTACTCTTCCCACATGGAAATACGCAGCAGTATTGCTGCAGTAAGCAGCACTGAAATGCGCGACTCATTACGATTAGCATGACTGAAAATCTGCTTGCCCTTATAGTTATTGTTGCTCGCCACTTAGCAGTGAAAGTGTCCTGACAACAACATTGAAACTTACCTATCTTGCATGCAACACTGTTCATTTGTGCCAAAATCGACAAAGACCTCTGACAGCCCTTCACAATGCTAGGCTTAAATTGGTTGGTTCAAAAGTCTTGTACACAGTGTAGTACACTCTCTGACTGGCCACTAGAGTAAAAACAGGTGGTGTAAAGAAAATGTGCCAGCTCCCACAAAACATTTTGCTGCATCAGTGCACAAGGCACTTGCAAAAATGCATTAAGTAGGTTGCCCTTTATAGACATTTCCAGCTTGTTTCTAGTGTTTTATTTTCAAAGCTGTGTGTTGTTGCCTGCAGTAATGTTTTGCACATTTTGTTGCTCTTCAAAGGCTCCAGTAAATAAAGTTCTATTCACTACCATGGATCTCAAGTTTGTGCTCCCATGGTTTTTGTCATAAGCAAGTTCTTGTGCGTTTTCTGGTGTGATGAAAGCTGCTCGTGTTTTCACGATACAGTCGACGACCGATTTTTCAGACCCTCTAGGGACCACGAAAACGACCGAAAAGTCAGGCAGTCCGTAAAATCAAATTTCACCGAGAAAAATCACGAACTTATTGCCAATATGCTGGAGGAGGAGGTGAGTTGTACTGCACACATTTTAAAGCTCCTAATGACTGAATTTCACCGCGCGACAAGTGCACGGATAACGGGTGGCGACCGCTTTCACGAGCTCGGCCTTGCTGTGCTGCCCTCCACATGTCGCCGATGAACACACGGGTTGGGACAAAGTTTAAACCGGAAAGCAAACATGCCGCTGCATTGCTGCTGCGTTGTGCCCGCAGTACGAAAGGCCCGGAACGAGAACACGAAGATGGCGAAACAATAAGAACCAAGAAACGGCCAAAGCAAGCGCTCCGTCAGCGTTGGCCTTCGTCATTAGGCCTAGCGACTAGAGCCAAAATCGGCATCGTATCCGGCGATAAGCACTCTGCGGTGGTTTGCATACAACGAGAGGAGTCTTGCCTGTCATTGAAATGCCAGTTGTTTACGGTTTTACAATAGAAAAGTCAGGGTTGCGGTGCGTTTTGCCGCAGGCACGCTGACCTCACTTTGAAATGCACCACCATTTCCTCCCGCGCTTGCCACCTCCGTGAACTCGTATGCTTTCCACGCGCCTCGCTGCTACCTCTTTTCATATTCGAGACGAAAGACTCGGCATAGATGAATTCCGCGAACTCTGACTGCTTTTCAAGTTCATGTGCCGGAAGACATTAAAGAACAGTATGAATTCGAAACCACGCGGGCGCAATGTGCTGACTCGCGCAGAATTTCAGCATCGGAAGTTAGGAGGCCCCCTTTAAGCTTGAATTTCGTTTCATTTGATCAAGTTTTAGATCTCTCCTGCAGTTTGAATTAATGAGGTTGCACTGTACACATCATATGGCGGCGAGTGCGAACGAGGTCCGAAAAATATAGCAGTCAGTTGCGATGCGTCCGAAATTTCAGGCGCTCTTATACATTGGCTCTATAGGCCATGTCACAGAGATGCAAAAAAGTCCGAATAATCAAGCATGTCTGAAAAACCAGGCGTCCGAATTTTCGGTCGTCGACTGTACTTGCAGTTTGTGCACTGCCATTCCCTGTAAGAACTACTACTAAAGTTTACCCCAGATTACTCTGTCAGACATTTACTGCTATACATTTAATGTACATAAAATTATTCAGAAACATATTCAAAGAAAATGAGAAAGTGAAATGTCATGGTTGCAGCCATTTATGTACGTTTGTTGCATTTTGTCTTTGATCTAAGTAACATTTTAGACAACCAACAAGTGGTGCTCACTAAGCTACACCAATCTAAAATAATTTATTGAGCAAATGTTAATCTCAAACAAATAAATGGTCTTCCTGTTGATTTAAGCTGCTGCGTATTCATTTCTGTGAACTACTACAAGATAAGGTTCTTGGCATTCAATAACCACTCTGACATTCAACCTTCCTTGCAAAATATGATTTAACTGGCTAAGTGCAAGAAACACAGTTCTCTGCAGTGCCAAATTTATAGATGAGAAGCCTGTTAAGAAGTTGAAATAGAAATGAGCTTGGAGCAAGGCATAACTTGACTCCATAAACTAACAACAAAATATTTCTTTCATCACCGCAACTTCAGAACATTTCTGATAGTTTGCAGCAAACAACATATAACACACAAAAATGCAAAGCAAGTCCACGCCTTGCTGCTCAGTGCTAACAAAAAATTGTGCGTATCAGAACTAAAAATACTTTGCATATTTAACTTAGCACAGCCTATGTACAAATACTACAGGGCTTAGTTTGCAAGCTAAGAACATATCCCTTATGACAATGGCAAACAGTATGCTGTAGTAAATGCCAGGAATGTAAAAATATTTAAACAAAACAACAATGTAATGAAGTTAATTCGCCACGAAACCTTGGCATCAATACAGACTCAACCATTACTCAAGATACCAATATACAGTCTGCAAGCAATGTACCAGAGGATAATTATCCCCTTGAAGCAAGCATATAAGTAATTCATATGTGCATATGCACTAATCCATGTTAAAAAAAAAAGCACAAAAGTGACACAGTTCAGTTTCTATGCATGGCTCCGAAAACACAACACTGCTTTATGAAGCAAAAAAGAGACTTCAAAGCATTTCTGTGTAGATGCATGAAAACAAAAGGCTCCAGCCACTGAACATTCATCACTGTTTTAGCCAAAACTATACGATGTACAGGTGCAGATAAAAGTAAACGGAGCACGCTCTCGGCTTCCAACGTTTCCCACGTCTTGCCTAATCGAAACTGCCAGCTGTGGTATGTTCATGCTGGTAGCAGATGCTAGTGCTTGTTCTCATGCACAAACATTTTTCCAGTTTTCTATAGGAACGGTGTGATTGCACTTAGAACCAAAAAGCGCGATCCATTTATGTCCGCACCTTCAGAAATGACCAAAACATGATTGCGACATCAAAGTGCCCTGATGCACTGTGTAGAATTCAGCAGGCATACTGTACCTTGTGCCTATGTTTGAGCATTTCAGTGCCATATTAGTTGGCCAAACCAACCATCATACTATGAATCTGATACCCTGGGTGCCAGTGCATTTTGATCACACGACCACGTTCTGCTTACTTTTGGCCTGAGTGTTAGAGTGACCTCTATTCTACTAGAAACTACCACAGATATGTCTGCCTGCAACCAGGACTATCAAGGGGATGGCAAGACTACTGGCCTGGTTCTTCCGAAGTGGCACTGTATTCTGACACAATAATCAATTAAGCAGACCTGACTTCTTGCTGCAGCTCAAAAGCATAGACTGAAATTGTAGATGGCAGAGCCAAGTGGATCACAGCACTACCACAGTCTGGCAACATACTCATCCAATAACAACAGACAACACTAGTGTGCTTGACAGAAGAAAAGGTCATAGAACAAGAGAACCTTTGGCCAGCAATGGCAGGCCAAAGAGTCATATTCCTCTATGTTTCAATCATAAGCAGGCCACTGCACTGATTGGCTTTCACTATCTAGAACCCTCTCCAAGCAGCCAGGAGCTGGTCCACAGAAAGAATCATGCATTTCATCACGACAATGATGAGAATGCTTCAGGCACAAAAAAGTGGTTGTCAAAGCATGAGCTCTTAGCTCAATATGTAAAGCCACAAGGTTAGTCATCAGTGTAAAATTCACAAAAAGTCTGCAACAGTGTTGCCCAGTGTCTTAAAACAAATTCTTTTTCAAACCATATGTATACTCTAAAAGGCCAACGCAAATGTATGCTTCTCATTATGTCTAGCACCAAGGGCATTTGGTCAGAGCTTTGGTACTTGCCTACTGTGTTCCATTTAAACTTGGCTTTTGAATAAAAAATACGTCAGGCATTTGCACACCCCCGGTAAAATATGGCTCAATAAAAACTGTGCACCTAGCACAGTTTGACTCCAATTCAGGCATTCAGGCAAAGCGTGCTACCACTGATCACTTGGGACGGATCTTTTCATAAAAGAACTGCTGACCAAGTTCCGTCAGCTGCCCATCTCGCGTTGCCACCAATGTCCGCTTCTTGGCAAACTCAAACTGTTCAGCTGCGAATTCGTAGAACTCGTTTTCCATCTGCCAGATTGCTGACTGCTTGAAGTGTTCCACAGTCTCCTCACTTGGCTGCACTTTGTTGAAGGTTTTTCTGAGGTGTGACCTTCTCCCTGCAATCACAAATAAAGTAATTGACCAAAGGTTTCTTGTAAATAGTGCTACAAAAACAGCACTTGAAAGAGAATGCTAAGCTAGTTGGTAATTATACTAGCAAGACAATTACTACTGCAAAAAACGTGGACTAAGGAAAGAGAGCAATTCAACATTTCATTCAGTTTGGTTACATATCAGTATGACAACACCTACTTCTTTAAAGACCATAATCACGAAGTAAGACAGGCTTCCATATGCTCTCGCCCTCCGCTCCACTCCACTTGCTGATGAACCTTTGAACACAGTTCCTCCCTTTTGCCACCCTCCTCACAGACACAATTTGGTCAGTGCATAACCTGTCAACATCCGTGCACAACAAAATGCAGCAGGGAGCAGCAGGCCAGGGTGATGACAATGGTAGATTTTAATGGCACAAAGAGCCATCATTGGCCGAAGAGAATCACAACATAAGGTAATTTCGTTACACAAGGTGGGGTCAAACACCCCTTTTACAAGCATTTCACCTCAGAAAAACTGAGCATCAGGCCAAGGGAAAGCTTGTACACACTGTATCATCAATGGGTATTCAACAGCACTGGGGATCAAACCCCGCACCTCCCACTGTGATAGCAGGCAGGGAGGTGGAAGCATCCTACCAGCGCCTCTGATTATGTTGCGATACTATCTATCAGATTCTCCATCATGATGAAGCATTAGTTGTGTGCTTTTTATCAGCAGAGCTGGCTCTCCTATCTATTTACTTTCTGACCAAAATGATCATTGATACATTGGCCTGTCTGGCTGATGTAGCATTTTCCATATGACAATGGAATTCTGTACACCACATTAGTCCTTCAATTCACGAAGAGCGTACAATGCCTTTTTTCAAACAAAGCACTTGTCTAGTTACTCTCGTCCCTTCGTCCATGGCCTATTGCACTAGTTATAACAACTTGCAGTACCCTCAAGCTTTCAATTCAGAACTATTCGACACAGTGGGCTAACTTCAAATGCTATTAAAGCACCAGTAAAAAAAAAAGTGCTTCTAAGTATACTCTTCTAATTATGCCAAGAAATTTTACTCTTGATCGTGTCATACTGAAGGATACTGCACAGCGCCTTAACCAGGGTGAGTTATCATGGATAACTATAAATTTAACCGAAAACTCCATCCATTTCATTGTTTGCTTTTGGCATCCCAGCCGAGCAATACTCCGAGCATTTCTTGCTTCGCTAGTTTTGCCATTTTCACAACTCCTGGACTTGCCACTGTCTCCTCCTGTGACTGACTAATGTATTTTCTCTGCTTGAACAGTGTTTTTTTTTATTTTAAACTTCATTTTGAAAGCCGCTTGTTATGTCAGCATTGTGCTAATCACTACTGTTTTTATTCCTTCTGTTCAAGCTTTCACCTTCTGGCTGCCTTTTACAAACTTTTACACCTCTGCAGAGTCTTTACCTTCAGTTTACGCATGTCAATGTCACCGCTACCGATGTGTTGATGCCCAATGTTTTTACACACTAATTGCATTTTGCTCACAGAGTTTTCGATTTTACTTTTTGTAACATTTAACACATAGTGCCTTTCGTGCAGCACATTGCCACCTCTGTACACTCACAATGATAAAAAACACCACTGTCGTATATGTCTGCCGGGTTCCACATGTAAAAGCTGGCAGCTGGCCATGCTTAATAAATATTCACTAGGTACTTCAGAATAACGGGCTGAGGGGCGAGTTGGTGCATGATGAAATGGTTGGTGCTAGAAAAGGAGGGCTGAACTGTGTACTGTGCGAGTTGTCATGCACTGTGCGACTTTTCAGCCCTCCATTTCTAGCGGCGCTCTGTTGTGTTTTTTTTTTTGGAGAATTTTAGTTATTCGTTTTATCTTTTCGTGTTTGTTGTTTTTCGGTTTCTGACTGCTTTTGCTTCATTAGTTTTATTCTGCTTTTGCTACGATTGTTATTTGTTATTGGTTTTTTACTTTGACTGCTTTTGCTTCTCATGTATGACTCTGCTATTACTACGATTGTTTGACACTGCTTTTGCTAAGAGATGGGCCCCCTCCTTTTAATTTTTTTAATTCTTTTATCAGAATCTGTTACTTTATCTGCAGGGGTTAAATTTTCTTGTCCGTTATCCTGATGTTGCTGCTTTTTTCCACGTGCTGGGTTCGGAGTGATAATGCGATGAGTCTCATGCTTGCGCTGCATGTTTAAATATGCCACTTTTCCGTACAATAAACAGTTGGTAGTGTGCGCATGTGGTGTCTCTTTCTTGTTAGTGTCCTTGTTAGCGCCGCCCCTCATTTTATTCACTAGGTAGCACAGTGCTTGTCAAGTGCATATGTAGTGCCTCTCATTTTCCGGTAAAACCTTATATTGCCCAATATTTGCACCTTGAACACATTTTGTGAAAATCAAGTTAAACACGAGCAGGTATCCTTCGCTTACTTCCTAGGAAGGACTACAGCTGCCAGAGCAAGAGGTAGTGTAGACCACAATATGACCCAGAAATGACGTTTTGTACTTTACCTGTTGATGCAGTTGTACTTTGTTCTGGTTTTATAAAGATTTCCAGAGTGATCTCTGATTCATTTATATCATAAACCAGCAGTTATCCCATACTCCGTTGCATACATAGCAGGCAATGCTGCGGAGGCTGAGGAAATAGTGCATCCGCGAAACCATATTACTCTGCCGCATACCATTCATTCTTCTCGAAACTCTGGTGAGTCTTTGGGAAAACAGAGAGTGGTATAAAACGAAGTGGTAGCACTGAAAATCACAGTCGGGACTGTGAGGCGCTCAGTGTTTGGGCTCCCTGGCTATGATTTTCACCGAATGAGAACTACTTTTTATGCGCGGATTGAATAAGAGTGATTCGCCCTACCATCCGCATGACATACCGCCACATCTAGTTCTTGCTTCTCGAAATCTCAATGAGTCACAGGACAAAAATGTGGCAAGAGGTAAAACGAAGTCCAGGAGGTGCCAGTCACGGCACTTAAGGTTTGTTGCAACGAAATATGCTTCTGTTCACTTTGGTTGTATGCTGGACTACTTTTTGGGCGCAAACTTTGCCTGCGCTAACAGGCACGCTAGCTTTAGCAACATTGCCTGCTATGAATGAAACGGAGCATACATAGGAAAGTTGACAAGTTTAGAGGCACCTACTGGCAGAGGCCTTTGGCCTTTCTAATTAACCTCAACCCTACACGGTCAAAATAAATACGACTCTTCGTAGTATAGTTTGCCAGGGAAAAGAGCAGAAAGCACCACACAAAAAGCAGCGCATATTTTGAACATATTCTGGAGCGGTGTATTCCTTTGCTTGTTGATGACTTTAAACCTCTTTTAGCACCTGCTATCTGAGCCGTGCCTTAGATAGTTATGCATAATTTCGAAAGATGCATGCTAAATCCAGCAGACAAAACACAGGCACTGGCCTGGCCACTCACTGACATCTTCGTAGTGAGTACTACCCATGCTGAGGATGTCCTGCTCCAAAGCTGTTGTGTGTTTCAAATGACTGCTCTCGTACTGAATGTTTTTAGTAGTGAACACGGTAAGGCAGATGGGTATAGCATAGATGTGGAAATACTGCTCAAGGGGATGGTAGTCTCCGTGACGAAACTACTGCAATACATGAGAAAAAAATACCTTGCCTGGTGAACACTTGGTAAAGTCTGCCATTTGAATAGCTTGTGAAAATAATCGCCTCAACTTACCCTATTTACATGCATGTAACGCAACCACGATTGTAACGCTAGGATCGATTTTTTTTATGGGCATAAAACAGGGGAAAAAAGTACATGAATGAAATGCAGAGAATGAGGCTGCCGTATACCGCAAGTTGGGTAGAAGTTTACAAACAAAAGTACCCCTAAAAAAATGGCTTTCCTGCTGCTCGTCTTCACTGGAGGGCTGCCTTCGAGCATAACACAGTGCGGCAGTTGCTACCGCTCTTGTCGCAGGAAGGTTCCCGTGTTCCTTCTTTTTCACAACCATGGAAAAGACTATCAGATAAGACCACTATCAAGATAAGCATGGAGCCCTGCCACACTGCCACAGTGTAATTGTAAGCACTTAAGAAGCCTCGTCGTAAAAACTAAACTTCTCCCAGTTGCTCAACCGCATGGCAAATCATGCCTCCCAAACATCAGTGAGCATCCTGGGTAGCATTTAAACAAATCTCCATCTTACGTGCAGAGTTGTAGGAAAATTGAGCGTCAGCACACAAGTTCGATGTTGCTGAGAAGTATGGTCACCTTAGTTAAATATTTACAGCTCGGAGCTAGCATTAATCGATCAATAAGACATTCCAACTTTTTTTGTGTGTTTCTTTTTCCATGCCACAAAGTTGGCGGCCAAACTGTATGACACATTAACCAATGCATGCGAGTAATTACGGGAAGGTGTGCCTTTGTTGCCGTATAATTTTGATTATGATGCCCGTAATATTCAATTCACGAGGGATGACTTTCCATATTCAGTAAAAAAAAAACTTGTTACATTTAAGTAAATATGGTATATCATTAAATGTCCCACATCAAATTGAGTAATCATATTTACTTATAGCTGCCGTGGTGGCTCAGTGGTTACGGTGCTCAAATGCTGACCCGAATGACACGGGTTTGATCCTGGCCGCGGCAGTTGCATTCCATCTAAATGCTAGAGGCTGGCATACTGTGAGTAATTGGCACATGTTAAAGAACCCCAGATGGCCGAAATTATCCAGAGGCCACCGCTAGCGTCCCTCCTAGCCCAAGTTGCTTTGGGATGTTAAGCACCATAAACCCATATTGACTTACCGTAAAAACCAGACTAGAGGTTGGAACGGAATATAGGTCAACCCCCCAACTAACCAATTATAAAAATGAAAAAAATCTTTTTCAATTGAAAAAGTATCGAAAGACACCGTTACTTTGAAATAAATGCGACTCTACAGGTTGCACGGTGGTGACGGTATTTATTTTCATTTAAATGCTGCTCGTATGTACACCCAGCCAATTTTTTAACAGTATCGCGCACCCATCGACCCGCGTGTTTGTTTCTGGCACACAAAAGTACGGCGCCGTAGAGCAAAGCCTTTCCTCTTCATCAATCGCTGCACCCAGGATGGCGAGCCCTTGAATTACGCCCTCGTGAGTCTAGAGCGACGCGCAACCTCTACCACTTTCACGCGGATGTAATCGGCAGACACAGGCAGCGATCTTGCACGCAGCGCAACCTTCCCTTCCTACGCTGCAGTCCGCCGACGAAATGATGTTTTTTTCTGGTTGCTGCAAGATGTATGAGCAGCTTCTGCCTCTGCCAGTACTGAATGCTCTTTTTTTTCGGATACTCCAAATTTGCGCTGTGCCGCCAGGTTGCCATGAGCTTCCGCACACTGAGTTGTGTTTTTCTGTTCTGCTCATTTTGAAACAAAATGTGAAAAAGCAGCCTTTAACCAAAATAGCTTTGCAACAACAAAAATGCAAAACGGCTGTGCGACAACATCGCCACGCCGCACTGCTGCTGATGGCGATGGTGATGGAGGCTGTTGAAAGACTTCCGTAGTTTTTCCGCCAATGACCAGTATATAAGACAGGGGTCGACTTTTCGCCATGGTTTTTTGAAAAAAATTTCAACCTATATTCCGGTTTTTACGGTACATTTGCTCGCAAAAATGACCTGTATAAACCTTGAACTATTCAACGGATTTTCAGAAACCTGACTGATACCTGATATAGAATGCAAAATAGCACCCTGTCCTTGCCCCCCCAACCACTTACAATCTCAGTTACAAAAAAAAAACAAGAAGGATTTGGTTTTAAGGGAGTTTATCGTCCCAAAGTGACTCACGCTATGAGGGACATCGTAGTGAAGGGCTGTGGAAATTTCGACCACCTGGGGTTCTTTAATGTGCATGGAGATCACACAGTACACAGGCCTCTAGAATTTAGCCTTCATCTAAATTCGACCGCCACAGCCGGGATCGAACCCGTGTCTTTCGGGTCAGCAGCCGAGCGCCATAACCACTGAACCACAGCGGCGGCAAAACATCAAAAGGAAGGGCCCTATGTATACGAGTTGGTTTTCTATCTGTTTTTCTGCACTAGCCAAGCTTGAAGTATAAATTTTCCACAAGAATAAACAACAGCAATAAAGACATAAATGAGATCAACTATCTCATCCAAGAGCCAAACTTATGATCACTAACTCAGTGTTGTAACTACACAGGTATACTGCTTCATTGTTTTCTACACAAGCTGGTCGCATACTGTGTTGTCACCTACCTGAGAGAAATTTGTTGGTGGCCCCTTTGAAGATGCGAGGAAAAGAAACCTCAAGCATGGCCACAAATTCTTGGAGTTGTTCTGTAAGTCCAACAAGGAAATAATGGTTCACCAGGTTGTGTTTTGCTTGCTCCAGGGCCCATGGATTTCCTGGAATCCTGAAAGAAAATCAACAAGTTTCTTAATTTCTTTTTTTATTTGATAGCAGGAACATGCAACACTAAAGCACAAAAGTGTTTAAATAATGTTCCACTCCTTTATCTCAACAAACAACACAAATGTAGTGCACAGTATAACAAAAAAACAAATGTAGAGCAAAACCAATTTATCGTGAACATGAATTCATCAAATAAATGTAGTGGTGATGGCAATCTGCTGAATTCTTACAAGATCAATGTTTTTCTGCGTGTCGATTCCGAATATGCCATTTAATTTTTTGTAACTCATGCCTGTACACTTGTGTGATATGTTGTGTATCTTTTTGCTGCGAGCACTTAATCCTTTCAGGTGCCATTGTTTGTTCTCTTCAAAAACAATTATTTTTCCACCTAAACAGTATATTCAAGCATCAAGAATGGCAATTTGTTAGCTTTCTAGCGTGAAAGCCCAGTGAGCAAGATTTTACAAGCATACGCAAAATTCTGCACAAAATGTTAGACTGGTTAGAAATACCATATTTACTCGGCTGCGTTTGCTTTCTGGAGCCAGCGAAGCAGAGCAGATTCCTCATCTTGATACGTGGGAGCCCGCACTCGTGACCGCTTCGAAGAATATGTCTTGCCATAAGCCTCTAGTATTTTTGACTTGTTGCTCAGTATTGTGGACAACGTCGAGAGGGGCACGCCGTGCCTTTTAGCCAACTCTGTCTTGGAACAAGCGTTCCTGCCTGCTTCTTGGATCAAACAGAACTTCTGCTGCAGCGTTAAAGTCTTGTACTTTGGCATTTCGTTCGCTGGTACGGTCACAAAGCTAGCCCTTCTGCACAGCCCAAAAGAAAAACAGCGGCACAGTAGCCGACCCCTAACCGCCGTGCACAACACAAAGAAATGGCACTGGCGAGACCTGCGTGGTGGTGGTGGCGGCGTACTTGCAGCGTCAGAGGCACGGGGGAAGAGCGGTCGCGGTACGGAACACATGCTCCCACTGATGCTGTGCGAAGAGAGGGTGAAGCACGATTGCCGCCTGTGCACGTTGCACGTCTACCCCATCGCGCGCTTTTGTCACTCCTGTTGCGGTGCGGACGTTTCGATGGCCTTGTTCAAATCTCGGGCCCTGGTTGCAATTCGGGATGGCGGACGGAGACATCGTGCCCATTTCCATTGTATTCAGCGGTAGAGCTGGTGAAAGCAGCCTGGGCGGAGGTGACGGCCACTGGCGAGCAGAACTGCTTCCGCAAGGCCGGCTTCGTCGACACAGTGTCTGATGCCGAGCCTGATGCTTCGGAAGATGACCAGCCCGGCGGCGATTTGTGGCAGTGCGTCGTCGACTCCGACATGGGAGGTCATGACATTGGTTGGAATGATTTTATTTCTGTCGATGATGACGCCAACACAGCAGAACCGTGCACAAACGAGGGCATCGTTTCTGAAGTGTGGGACGAGAGTGACGTGGAGGTATCAGATGAGGATGAAACTTCGGAGCGAGCACCCATAAGCGCGCCTGTAGCAATTAGCTACATAGAGAGCCTCAGAAAGCTTGTCTATGCCAAGGGCCTCCACGATAGCACACTTCTGCTTTAAATAAACTGGAAACCTCCCTCACTGGATCTGCGCTGCGGAAACAGACGTCCATCATGGACTTTTTTGCAAAGAAAAATTTTGTTTTTGGCAAGCAACTGTCTTCAAATCTGTGGTCCACTTACACGAACTTCGGGATATAACGAACGGACGCTGCCTGACGCACATGTTCGTTATAAGTGGGCTCGACTGTATGACACGTTTCCCTTTGCCGGCAGCCACAAAAGTGAATCAAAGTAGCAAACTCCAAAAATGACAACTACATCGCGAACCACGCTGAGATTCATTACTGGTCTTTAAAGGGACCATGGAACAATATTTACAGTAGACTCCCGTTAAGAAAAACTTGGTTAAGATGAATCCTCGGTTAAGACGAACAACTGAGACCATTTCGTTGGTTCCTCATGGTGCTCAATGCTTAAAGAACCTGCTTAAGGCGAAAGGTTTTGCACGTGATTTGGTGAAAACGAACTTTCACAGCGACTGCAAACCCTGGAGACCCAGCGCAAAGCACTCGCAGAGCATCTGCGTGGCACTGTCGAGCAAAGGAAAAATATATACAGTCGCCGAACGATTTTTCAGACTCGAAGGGACCCGAAAAATGGTATGAATAATCAAACAGTCCAAAAAATCAGTGAAGTACAAAAAAATATCTTTATTGAGATGAAATCGGCTTAAAAATGTCACTGATTTTACCTTGCGGAAAAATTTCTCATGCGGACGATGATTTGCGCTTGTATTTGCGCCAAAGTTGTGCTTTCACTGTACACGCTGGACAGCACGGTCACCGCATTTAGTTGGAATACTTCCCATGCTTTTTTGACAGACCCAGCGGGGCCATGTTGTCCACAACCCAAGTGTGCACCACACCGCTCGTTAAACACACGCAAAGGCACTTTTCTTTCAAAGTGGCGGAACCACCGAACACAATCACGAAATGGTGAACAAATGTAACTTCGTGAAGACCGAGCGCCACTCGGTCGACGCGGTCAGAGAAACCCAAGTGACGAAACGGCGAATGGCGAACATATGAGACCCGCCATGGTGGCTCAGTGGTTAGGGCGCTCGGCTACTGATCCGGAGTACCTGGACTGGAACCTGACCACAGTGGCCGCGTTTCGATGGAGGCGAAACGCAAAGGTGGCCATGTGCTGTGCGATGTCAGTGCACGTTAAAGATACCCAGGTGGTCGAAATTATTCCGGAGCCCTCCATTACGGCACCTCTTTCTTCCTTTTTTCTCTCAGTCCCTCCTTTATCCCTTCCCGCCGAGATGTGAGATAGCTCTTGCACAATTTCCTTCCCCCAACAACCAATTTTCAACGTATGGGACAAGCGATAACTGCCCGCGGCAACGTCGGCAACAAAAGCAAGTTGACGGCGATGACAATCCGGCTGCCACCTCGAGGTGTCAGAGATCGCAGGGACCTCTACTGGCAACAATGAGGTACCGAAAGTTTGTCAAGCCAAGCCAACTGCAGCATAAATCCACCTCAATCCAAGATGGCACCTTTTGCACCGGCGAAAAGACGATAAGATGGCAGATTTTGGCCCACAGACGACTGAAATTAGTCCGAAAAATCGAACTTTCGGACTTTTGAAGTACGAAATATCCGTCGCGAATATGTATGCGCTTCTATGGGGTGACTGACGGCGCCTCATCGAGGTCCGAAATATCCTACAAGTCCGAATTATTGGAGTCCGAATTACCCGTCGGCTACTGTATAACGCTTTCACTCAAGAAAACGTGCCCCAACAAGATAGCTTCTGTGCAACTTTGTGTAGTTGTGCAGAGAAGCTGCCTTGCAGGGAAGCTTTCTTGACAATGCAGAAAAGGCAGGGCACCTTCGCCCCTGCCTGTGCATGGCGCTGAGATGCCAGATCTCGGAATCGTGCACGCGTCACATGCCATGTGTTGCCACCGGCGGACTAAAGGCAAATAGGCATGGAGTAGACCTGCTCTTTGACTCAGAGCTTACACAGTTGAAAGCCGAATTTTCAACTAACACCACGCCATAATACGAGTCATTGCGGCATAGAGATGGCCAGATATTGCCACTGCATGGGCACTGCGTGCGCCGGGCGGAAAGGTAGATGGTGCCCCTGCTCGTAGAGTTAATAACAGCTACACCGTGGAAGGAGCAAAGTTAAGAGAGATGCACAGCTACCCAGCTGGGAACCTTCAGTGCACTGGGTGCCTCAAAAGTCAAGTCAGAAACAAAATATCCTCGTGTTTGGCGCTCTTTGGCCCTACATGCCCCTTGTGCCAAACAAACCTAGCATCATCAAAAAAAAAAAAAGCAGTCACTCCAGAAGAGAGAGAGCGGAACACAGACGGTGAAACGAAGAAAACTAGACCAATGCTGCTTTCAAGTAGGACAATGCGACTTTATTTTATGCCTTCAACTCAATGTTCAGCTCACTTAATGCATAGTGCCATACATGTTCCATTTGCAACTATCCTCTCACTGCAAGGTCATTTTATTCATCGTTTCCATGTAACACATATTTTAACATGCACAGTGTGCGTACATATCTTTTTGGGGGGCGCTTCTATCAAGACGAACTTCCAATAAGACTAACCAATTTTCTGGACCCTTCAAGTTCGCCTTAAAGGGAGTCAAGTTACTTTACTAAGGTTAGGAAAAGAGCACTAGCAATCAGTAATCCATCATTCATTACTGCACCACAAATTTTTTAAAGCTAGCTTCATTAACACCAAAGGCACTGGTGATTAAAAATGATGCTCCTCCTCCCTCAACTCTTATGTGCCGACACCTCAAAGAAAAGTACAGAAAACATGTTGGGACTACGCTTGGCTGCATCTCATCTTGCCATGCCACCTGGGCACAGCCAATGAGAAGGCTTGCCCAGATTCCTCTCTCTACATCAGACGAGGAGGGGCGGCTAAGAATGCATGGTGCGGTGCCACCCAAATCGGCTGCTAACAGCGATTTTTTAAAGATTATTTGTAAATTACAGGCCACATGAAGAGCCTTTAAATATGGCTCGAATACTCATAAATACCATCTCTACAAATATGTTCCATTAGTATCACAAGCATTTCAGGGTCCCTGTAAGAGACTAACAATGAACGAGATCTAGGCAGACATGCAAGAAACACTGCGAGCAAAACTGTGGCCTGCATTACACAACAGCAAACCGGTGGGTGGATTACTGCATTGAAAAGAGGGTGGCAGACTATCAGAGATGAACATTAGTTCCATTGATCGGATAGTGCATCGATGGTAGACAATGTGGCCCATGTCCCTAATCTCACCATGCAAGATAACTGTGTGACCTAGGAATTAATAGCAAAACAAGTGGGAATGTCACATGCACATGTACATGTCACTACCCAGTCTCAGCTGTACCCTAGGAAGGTTTCTGCAACATGGACACCACAAAATCTGACAGTGCTACATATGCAACAATGGCTGGTGATTGCTGCAGCTCACTTGAAGCATCTCAGCACCAGCCAGAAGGCTTTGGTTAGTTGCCCATCAAAGGTTAAATATAGGAACACCATCCTGACCCAAAAATGAAGCACCAGTCAAAAAAGGGAAAACATTCCAACTTCCCACTATCAAAAAAATTCCTAAAGCACAAATTTGCAAGAATGTCATGGCCTCCATCTAGTAAGACTAGAGGAATTCTGAAGGTGGATTACCTCCTAAAACACTGGGCAATGAATGCCGAATATTGCTCAGACCTTTTTAAAAGAGCTGAAGGCTACCATTTGGAGGAACATTCTGGAGAGCTGGAGCATGACATCATTTTCCTTCAGGACAACCCTGCCACACAATGCGCCATTCACTGGAAGCAACCAATGCCTAAGGCTTTGCACTATTACAGCACGCCTTTTATCTGCCTGACCTTTCACCGTACCACTTTCACTTGCTCCCTGCAATGAAGAAAAACACGAAAGCAAACCATTTTTAACAGACGGTGCAGTTATGGCTGCTCGTGCTGTGTGGCGCAACTCCCAGGAGGTACGCCTTCTTAACAGATGGTTTAGCAAACCTTGGACACAAATGGGAAAAAGTGTGTGAATGTGCAGGGGGAGAATGTAAAAAAGTCCTGGAGTATCACCACTTTCAGAACAACCACAAGGCATTTAGGCACAAAACAAACACTTGTATATCCCCTTCAGTTGCGAATAATAATCGAGTGAAGAAAAAATTTTTATGCAGCAAAACCTTATTCATACATTTTTTTTTTAATTGCGGGGAAAAAAGTATTATCCGGGAAAACGTATGATCCAAACCGCCTGATTTTGAGAAATGCAGCTCTTGAATGAGGTAAAAAGACATTTATTGACAATTTCACCTTATAAAAATGTCGATTGGCATTTCTTGGCATAAGACCTGAAGAGATCCTATTCCAGTGCTCGCTGAATTCAGTCCGCGTTCGCGCTGTCTTTAGCGCGGAAGGAATTCGTAACGCATCCGATCCGTCGACGGCAGTAACGAAAGTAACCAAAATCTCTTCCTTGTCATTTTCATATGCTTCGCCCTTTTGCACCCAAGTACCCTGGAAAAGCCACCGCAGTGTTTCTGCTTTTTTAAGCTGCGTTTCCCAGACCCGGCCAGTTAAGTTGTCGGGCTGGTACTCAGGGACCGATCACGCGCGCACCCCGAAGCCGGTGGCTTGGCCCCCTTGGTTTGTGTGTGTTAGCTGTTTTTGGGGCTCCTCGAGAAGCCGCCATCCAGGTGCCGCCGAAATGGGTTTGTTTTGAGACAAACGCAGCAGACGGCGGCAACGACGGTTAACCGGCAGTGAGGAGGCCCGTCCTTGTAAAGTCACACTCGGGCCGCAAGACGCAGCCGACGCGCGGAGCCCTGGGGTTTCGAGAGGGGGTCGCATGTAAATTTATTGCTTTCAACGGCGGACCAGCCGCGGGACGGGCCGGACGCCTTGGAGCGGGCAGCAGAAAAGGGGAGCGCGACCAGGCCAGCGCGCGGTTCGGACTGGGTGTTCGGTTTCCCTGAGCTTCCGCTGGTGGTTTTAGTGCGTTTGTGTCTGTGTGCTGTAACCAAGCGGAAATGCGCAACACCTTCGTGGAATTCGCGCGGTGCCCTCGAGACAACAACAACGTGAGCGCCGGCGTGCTATTGGCTCCTTCAGTTTGAACGAAATTCTCCTGATTGGCTCTGAGAAGCGCATTTCCTATTGGTTACAAAAAGGGTCCCCAGAATGCTGGGCGAAGGGATTTAAGAGCGAGCTTTTGGAGCTAATGGGAGATCGAAGGGAAGGTCGCCTGTGATCGCCTGTGTAATAAAGAGATAGTGTCCCGAAGAAGTTGTCCAGTCTGTTCCGCAACGTGTCGCCGGATCACCGAACCATCAGAAGACTTCAAGATCAACACCATCGATCGGTCGATCACCAACATCGATTGATCATCCATCCACCAACCACATTTCAAAATTAACTGGCGCAGTCGACAGAATGATTCCGGCGGCTTTCTGCGGAGCGGACACGGACATGGGCACTATGGGACACCAGCGAAGGGCGACACCTTGGTGAGAGACCCCGCCGCTGCGGCTGATCATCGTGACAAGGGGGTGCCGTTGTGGAGGAAGTAAGCGAGCTCCTGGGGACGGGCTTCGGAGGCTGTTGGGAGCGAAGAGAGGCGACATTCTGGTGCGAAGCCTCTGGAGCTGTTGGAGTCGAAGAGGGGACAGCAGTTGAGGAGAGTCTTGGACGAAGACTGCTGCAAATCTGCGGAGCAACGAGGAGGCAATGAGAGGCCTCCGAGCAAGAGAGTGCTGCAGCCGTTGGGAAGGACGAGGCGGCATCTGACTGAGAGGTTCGGAGAGGTCGCAGGAGCCATGGGCAGTGACGAGACAGCAGAGTGAGTCCCCCTTCCCATTTGCTTGCCTCCGTAGCGCTCAAGCCGCAGGGTTAGAGAGCAACGGGTGTGATGGCCGCATTCAGGTGTTTTGAGTGGGCATTACACCAGGCGTGCATTAGGGTCCAGGCAAGGTAGTTACCTTGAAAATGAGCTGGACGATGTCAGTCTGGAATCTCTCGAGCGCGAACTAGCGATAGCCGAACAAGAGTGCAGGCAGCTGAAAGAATCTCTCCTTAAAGAGCGAAGTGCACAGCAGGAGGCGGCACCGCTAGAGAGAGCTCAGAGCCGAGCACCCCCTCCGGGTAGAGGAGATGGCAGCGAATCGCTGAGCAGTGTAACAGAGGATGTGGTTGGTTGCTGCAGCTTGAAGCCGGTAGGTATTGAGAGCACTTCGAGCGAAGCGCAAGTCCCGGCAAACAATGTAGAGACCGCTGCCGCATTCAGGTGTTCGAGTGGGCATTATGCCAGGCGCGCCCTATGGCCCGGACGAGGTAGTTACCTCGAAAATAAGCTGGACGATGTCAGCCTGGAATCTCTCGAACGAGAACTAGCGATAGCCGAACAAAAGTACAGGCAGGTGAAAGAATCTCTCCAGGAAGAGCGAAGTGTGCAGCAGGAGGTGGTACCGCTAGAGCGAGCTCAAAGCCGATCGGCCCCTCCGGGTAGAGGAGATGGCAACGAATCTCTGAGCAGTGTAACAGAGGAGCTGGTTAGTTGCTGCAGCTTGAAGCCGGTAGGGATCGAAAGCGCTTCGAGCGAAGCGCAAGTCCCGGCAAACAATGTAGAGATTGCTGGCGCTGAGTTGCCGGATGCTGCTTAGTCAGCAATCCAGGTTGAAAGAGAACAGCGGTCCCTACCTGCTGGCTTGGAGATGAGCCCCGTGGAGGGGAAGGCCGATAAAACCCATTCGGTGGGCGACGCACGTGAGGGCATGACGGACATTTGCGCTGAACCTCATGAGCATGAGGAAAAGGGCGGCTCGCCAGGCGCAGGTGCCCAGTGTGAACTTTCTCTGCGCATCGACGTGGAAGCAGTGCGTCGTGGGTGTTTCACCAATGACGCGGATGAAACATCGAGCTCAGCGGTAGCGGCATCGCTTGAGGCGCAGGTGTCGCAGCTGACTAGAGGCGGCTCTGAGACAGCGGACACAGGCATGGGCAGTGCTCCGGCGGAGAGATTGCCATACGAAAGCAGATCAGCTGGTAGGGACAGTGTCTGCGTCATTTACCGTGAGCAGAGCACAGAAACGCGGTGAAAAATTGTGGAGCATCCCAAATCACAGCAAGATCCTGGCGTGGACTTGCCTATGCAGCTCGAGGGGCTGGCATCTGACTTAAACACGCTACCACAGTTGAGCACGCAAAGCACGAAGACGCCCTCAGAAAACATGGTTCTGTCCATCGTGATGGCAAGTGGCCTGAGTGCGCTGACCGCCAACGAGGGTTGTAAGTTGGGTAGACAGCAGCGCAAACGGAATGTCACTGCGCGGACCGCCTGCGCCGCACCGATATTCGGTCGTAGACGGCGAGTGCGAGTGTTCGACCCAGGAGGACGCCGCTGAATCGTAGGCTGCGGTAGTACGTCTCGAGATGAAACAAAAGGCTTGAGTAAGCGCGGATGCAGTAGGTGGGTGTGGGGGATCCAGAGTTGGAAGGACTCAGTGTTCAGGGACTACAGACATGGACATGACCGAATGTTCTTGTGCGGCAGTTATGCCGATTTTACCTTGTCTGCTTCAGTGATTACGGACAGTGTGGTATAAACTGCTCGGAACTGTCTTTGTTTGCATATTACAGATGTTTAAGTGCCCCGAGAATGATGTGCTGTCTTAGTTACAAGTTTGAGAGTATTTGTCATTAGCATTGTCCTCGTGATGGGTGTGAGTGTGCACGAAGAGTCCAGACTGTCATTAAGACGCGAGTTTTATTGCGAAGCAATACTACTTTAGGTCGCACTTCAGCCCGTTCCGTGGCGAGGCGGTGGTAGGCACCATTGACCTTTAGCGTGACCTCGCTGCATGACGTCACACCAGCTGTGTAAAAACAGGGCCCCATCTCACGCCGTCGCGAGGCGAGGCGGTAGCCACCAACGGCGGCCTAACTCCCGCTCCTCTCACCAGGGGCGCTACGGTAGTTGTGACGTCACACCAGCTGTGTAAAAACGGGGCCCCATCTCACGCCGTTGCGAGGCGAGGCGGTAGCCACCAACGGCGGCCTAACTCCCGCTCCTCTCACCAGGGGCGCTACGGTCAGAGTGACGTCACACCAGCTGTATAAAACAGCTCCGCTCCTCTCGCCAAGGCAGTCATACAGCCAGATGTTACGATGGTGCCTACGAACAAGGCAGCTCAGCAGAATGCAAAGAGGAAGCATCAGCGAGCTACGGAGACGGAAGAAGAACGAGAAGAACGACTTTCTAAGCGGCATGCCCAGTATGCAGCTCGGTGACAACGTGCAACCTCCTCTGTGGAAACAGCAGAAGCAAAGGAAGAAATTATGAGTTTGCCCAACAGTGAGTCTCCTTCTACTAGTTCAGAACGCTGGAACGCGACTAAACGGCAGAGGCGTGTCCAAGAAACCCCGGAGCAGCGGCAGCAGCGGCTCGAGAAGGAACGTGCGTTTCGAGAGAAGGAAAACGAAAAGCGAAGAAAACAGCGTGCAGAAGAAACACCCTGGCAGAGACAAGAGCATTCGAAGAAAAGACAGGAGAAATCCCCAACATTTATTACGGCGTAACGCTACCGTACTTTAAAGAACGCTACTGCAAGCACCGAGTGAACATATCTTACGACGCGGAGAAAATGGAGTGTTACCGCACCGTCGGCCAATTGATACTGGAAGATTTTGTAATGGGCACGCTGGTGAGGGAAATGTTTGTCGGCATACACGGATTCGACGGATGACTTCCTCTTAGATGATTCACTGTAAGCCGTAACACTAGCATAACCCAAGACTACCACCAGCCATACTACCAGCTGATCCGAGAATAACACACTATTGCTTCGCAATCACCAGGCTTAACCAAGCTAAGCCACGGCCGTTTTTTCTTGTTAGATGTGGCAGTTGCGTGTATTTTCACTGTGCTTTTGCGCATGGCTTGTTTCGTACGCCCCTCCACACTTTTTTTCATTGTTGCAACATGCTTAGTGTTGTGAGTACAGCGAGTGTACACACAACATTCTCGGTAAGGAGGAGTTAAGTTGTCGGGCTGTTGCTCAGGGACCGATCGTGCGTGCACCCCGAAGCCGGTGGCTTGGCCCCCTTGGTTTGTGTGTGTAAACTGTTTATGGGGCTCCTCGAGAAGCCTCCATCCAGGCGCCGCCGAAATGAATTTGTTTTGAGACAAACGCGGCAGATGGCGGCAACGTCGGTTAACCGGCAGTGAGGGGGCCCGTCCTTGTAAAGTCGCGCTCGGGCCGCAAGACGCGGCCGAAGTGCGGACCCCTGGGGTTTCGAGAGGGGGTCGCGTGTGAATTTATGGCTTTTAACGGCGGACCGCGGGGCGGGCCGGGTGCCTCGGAGCGGGCAGCACAAGGGGGGGAGCGCGACCAGGGCAGTGCGCGGTTCGGACTGGGTGTTCAGTTTCCCTGAGCTTCCGCTGGCGTTTTTAGTGATTTTGTGTCTCTGTGCTGTAACCAAGCAGAAATGCGCAGCACCTTTGTGGAATTCGCGCAGTGCCCACGAGACAACAACGTGAGCACCGGCGTGCTATTGGCTCCTTCAGTTTGAACGAAATTCTCCTGATTGGCTCTGAGAAGCTCATTTCCGATTGGTTACAAAAAGGGTCCCCAGAATGCTGGGCGAAGGGATGTAAGGGCGAGCTTTTGGCGCGAACTGGGAGATCGGAGGGGAGGTCACCCGTGAGCGCCCGTGCAATAAAGAGATAGTGTCCCGAAGAAACTGTCCAGTCTGTTCCATAACGTGTCGCCGGATCACCGAACCATCAGAAGACTTCAAGATGAACACCATCGATCTGTCGATCACCAACATGCAGATGGCGGCAACGACGGTTAACCGGCAGTGAGGAGGCCCGTCCTTGTAAAGTTACTCGGGCTGCAAGACGCAGCCGACGCGCGGACCCCTCGTGTTTTGAGAGGGGGTCGCATGTAAATTTATTGCTTTCAACGGCGGACCGGCCGCGGGACGGGCCGGATGCCTCGGAGCGGGCAGCACAAGGGGGGAGCGCGACCAGGGCAGTGCGCGGTTCGGACTGTGTGTTCGGATTCCCTGAGCTTCCGCTGGCGTTTTTAGTGATTTTGTGTCTCTGTGCTGTAACCAAGCGGAAATGCACATCTTCGTGGAATTCGCGCGGTGCCTGCGAGACAACAACGTGAGCACCGGCGTGCTATTTGCTCCTTCAGTTTGAACGAAATTCCCTTGATTGGCTCTGAGAAGCACATTTCCTATTGGTTACAAAAAGGGTCCCCAGAATGCTGGGCGAAGGGATTTAAGGGCGAGGTTTTGGCGCGAATGGGAGATCGAAGGGCAGGTCGCCCGTGAGCGCCCGTGTCATAAAGAGATAGTGTCCCGAAGAAACTGTCCAGTCTGTTCCATAACGTGTCGCCGGATCACCGAACCATCAGAAGACTTCAAGATGAACACCATCGATCTGTCGGTCACTAACATCGATTGATCATCCATCCACCAACCACCATTTCAAAATTAACTCGGCCCGTTCGTATATAAGCGCGTCGCTGTAGTTCGTAGAAACTTCATCTCCTTCCCCTTATGCACTGCTAAGGAACCTCAGAATTTCTCCTCTTCATATCGCATCCCCACAGAAACAGCCGTTGCGAATGATAATAATATAATAATTGGTTTTTTGGGGAAAGGAAATGGCACAGTATCTGTCTCATATATCCTTGGACACCTGAACCACGCCGTAGGGAAGGGATAAAGGAGGAAGTGAAAGAAGAAAGGAAGAAAGAGGTGCCGTAGTGGAGGGCTCCGGAATAATTTCGACCTCCTGGGGATCTTTAACGTGCACTGACATCGCACAGCTCATGGGCGCCTTGGCGTTTTTCCTCCATAAAAACCCAGCCGCCGCGGTCGGGTTCGAACCCGGGAACTCCGGATCCATAGTCGAGCGCCCTAACCACTGAGCCACCGCGGCGGGTCGAATGCTATCGCGCCGTTTTTATTTTTTGTTCTTGGTGGTGGTGGTAATAATGATGCTTCGCCTCGTTTCATCGAGGCACTGCAGAGAAGCCACCACGGCAAGTGACTGTCGCAAAAAAAAAATATGTCGCGTGCCCTCTCTTTCGGCCCATTTGTATGTTTGCACAAGTGTGGTTGGTTAATAAGCGTATTATACGACCACAATTTGTCGAAATTTTAAATGTAGTAGCCGGGAAATCGTATTCTCAGGGAACATATTAACCTGGAAAAATATAGTGCAACTCTGTGGGACATTTTTAATGCCTCCGATTTTGAGCGTATGAACTGGGAAATCGCATAAACCGGGAAAGTATAAACGAAGTTTTACTGTAGTTTGAGATTTATGCAAGCAGCATGCCAGGATTGCACGGAAAAGATTCCAACCCTCTCCAATAATTGATTATGCATTCTCTTTGGTGTCCTCATACATTCACATTGTGACTCAACACTATTTTCACATTTCTAATTATGCTTCTCCCGATTCATTTTTCATTAAAATATCCTGTCAAAGTCAATATGTAAACAAATCAATACATTTTATTTTAAAGCGCTTATGCTTGCAAAACTTTTAAGATTAATAGATGCTTGCACTAATTACATGTGCCTTACTCAATATTTTCCTATACAAGATTTTTCTTACTTTAGTGCATTATATACTTCATTATGTTCACATTTGCGTACTTTTTAGCCGTTATCAATACTATGTTACAAATGACAGCATTGCGAAACTAGGATTTAGGTACGCTAACAACAGTTTTCTTGTTTGAATCATGAAAGTTCAGGACACACCATCAGTTGGTAGAGTACTGCATATGACAAATAAAGGTTGTACATTTGGGTCCTACTGGCAGAATGTAGTTGTCTTTTCATCTACTTTCTGAAAAACGATCTCTTTGAAATTATTACAAGATAATTTCCCTCCCTAATCAACACCACTGTAAAAAATTACAACAATCCACTATGTCGTCATAGAAAGTTTAAATAGGCTTTTTTTCATAAGTATGATATCTTTATGAGCCCTTCTCTCCCTATTCTTGTTTGCTGAAAGCATAGCAAATGTCAGTTCTAGCAGTCTTGATGCCATACAAGGGTTCTCACACAGCTGCCGCTTTCAGTGAGCCCTTTGGCCATGTTCTAGTGGCACTTGCAGTATAAAAGGGCTTTCAAGAGCAGAAGGAGAGAAAGCCACCATCATAGCTCGGTTCGTAGCCCACCACAGGCTGCATGCAGAGGTCATGGGTCTGTATAACACTAGCGACACTTGGATTGGCCACCTCTTCTTCCACTCTCTGCAAAATATCTCCTATCTAAAATGATTATGCAGTGAATTTCCCCCTCTGATCAACACCACCATAAAGAGACTATGATATTCACTAAAGCTTTCTTTGGTTCCAATGTGCGACGGCTTCTTTTATATACAGTCGAAACCTACTTCAACGAAATTAACAGGACTCGCGAAGAATTTCATTGAAGCGGAAGCTCTGTTGTCGTGAAAGCGATCCAGAACATTGACAGACTGGACTGGATTGTGCATCAACAACATTTATTTTACAAAAATACACCAGCTTCGGTCTTTCGTCGTTTCGAAACTGGCACCATGGTGCGATTTTCTTGGTACTCCGGAAAGTTCACACAATGGAAGTGTTTGCGTAATAAATGCACCCGCTACATTTGCTGTCAAAAGTAGTATTTTTTTCCGCACGCATTTTAAAAGCAGCATCCCTGCTTTCGTCCTGCGAGAACCCGTACTGAGACAGCGCTGCCTGGATGCATTTCAGCATGGACTAAGCGCGTGCGCCCACGTCACTGCGCGTTGAGTACTGGTCACATGCACATCAAAATCGATGCTTTAGATGACGTGCCTGAAATGCGGTTCTTCCAATTCTTCAAAGACATTTTGTGAAGCATGCTACACACCAGTGGAGTGTCGTTCTGTGAGTCTCCGTCTAAGCCACCATCACGTGCAGTGCCTGCACTAGGTCATTGCCCACATGCACCAGACAGGAAAAAATAAATAAATAAAACGTTATCACGATACTTGCCTGCAGTTCAAAAGCGAGACTAGAGTGCACCCTAGCCGGCGGCAGGCTTTTTGCAACGGCGTGCCGCTCACCGGCATGCTGTGCACCGCTAGCTCAACGTTGCTAGGCCTATCGTGCCCCGCAATGAAGCATTGGAGAAAGCACTTTGTAACTTGCTACTACTTTTCGTAAAATGTTTAACGTTTTCGCCAGTTTCCATTGACACGATAGCTTCCCACTGAAATGACTGTTCCGTTATGACTTCACCAGCAAAACGACCGAAAGCTGCCTTGCATTAACGACCGCAGTTTGCAAGCGCGGAGTCAGAACCGTCTGCAAAACCGTCGCAAGCAGTCGTGCGCCGCATCACATATTTATGCGCACGTCTGCACATTATTAATTCAATTCCGCAGAGAATTTCCGCTATGCTATTGAAAGTGCCTTCGGCAGCCGTTCTTGTTGAAACCTGATGATATACAGGCATATGTGGATGCGCAAAAAAAAAATCGGCCACTTACTCAGAAAAATTTCGTTGACATGAAACTTCGCTCCGAAAATTCTTTATTGAGGGAGGGGGGGGGGGGGGGGGTCGTTGTGGCAGAAATTTCGCAGCCGCGGCGTTCATTGTAGCGGGGTTTGACTGTATTACACCTACCAAGGAAAGTTATAAGGCTATGAAAGCAGGAACAAAACTTGCCCTGCTTCAAGGGCTTTCTTCATAACACAAACAGAAACTCGAACACGTGCTTCCTGTCTCTTTCACCACAAGAACACATTGACTCCATGAATCAAAGAATCGGTCAGAACGATTGGCCAAACACGTACCAGCATCTCGCAGCATGGCCACAGAAGAATGGCACTTGAAGCCACAGCCGTTCTTCAGCGCAGTCAGCTCCTTTAGTGGCGATGCATTCATCAAAAGTCTGCATGAAGATGCATGTCGATGCACATCTTAAAACATAAGTGAACAAATTTTGGCATTTTGACTGTCACTATGTGTTTGTAACAAAACAAAAATGTATGCGAACGGAGGAATATAGAGCAAAGAAACATGAACTAGGGGAGACTGACATAGATCAGAGGAGACTGACAGAGACATTCTCCGCTTGCACATGTTTCTTTGCACTGTATTTCCCCGTTCATGATAAACCAAACAAACACCCCAACAGCAAGCTTTAAAACATGTATCTCCTTTTTGGCCACAAAAATCTTGGAAGGCCTCCCAATGAAGTGCTGATGAGCTCAGTTACCCCTCTTGCACCTGCAAGCTACAAGTACAAGTCTCACTCGAGTTCACGGAGCACTATAACTCCAATACGCCTATCAAAGGCTATCATACTACAAAGTGGCATATCCCCAAGCCCACTGTCACAAAATATAGTGGTAAAGCATAAACAAACATTCACCACAAAAAAGCATAAAATGCTTAAAATGAAATGTCATAACATAATCATGGCTTTAGAAGTACCACTGGTGACTAAAGGTTTGCGAACCACGAGCCATAAAAATTAAATTTCTTGATGGCCTAAGCACTTAGCTTGAATTTTTGGTTTCCCTGCAGTGGATACACACGCAAAGGCAGGATGTACCTCCTAATTTTAAATTAAAGAAATTCTTTTTTTTTTGTTCATCACTGCTTTTGTGGTTAATAGACTTTTGTACTCGACAACTCTTTTCTGCAGGTTATACAGATTATTCCACCAAAGGCTGTTTTAGTAATATTTAAAAATAGGCATTTTGATTTAAAAATATGTTTTCTTTGGGATAGTATATTCACTGGCGGCGGACATTAGAAAACACCTGACATGTAACAAGCGCACTAGTTAATTAATATCCCATAATGAACTTACCTATTATTACAGTTAAGTGCCTCTAATGTAATTAAAAGCTTGTAGCTTGTCATCAGAAATAGCCATAGCAGAGTTCAAAATTTTTGAAGATGCGATTTTCGGCTGAGGAGAGCATGAAGCCTCACCTGCAATCCTGTATCACCCAGTGGCATGCGTAACATGCTCTTTTTGCAGCAAACAGGTAGGAGAAGTAAGTGCGGCATACAAATATGAGGCAAGTGGCACATATCAACTTCCCAAGGGCACACCAAAGTCAGTAAATTACTTTGTGCCCTGTCCCCAAGTTAAAAAAACTGCCACTAAACTAGCCACAAAGCTATGATCACTGCATTTACAGCTTGCCAGTTTCCGTGTAGCAACTTTAAACTGAAACTATTACACATTCAAAGCCAAAATGCATTTCTTAATATCAGCAGATGGTGAATACTAGCAGGTGGCTTTTTAGCCCCCATTTATAGCACCCTATGAATTTTAAAAAGTTAGAGTTAAGAAAGGCTTCAACCTGTAGGTCTTGCTAAAATATAGCTTTTCATGAAAGTCAGTCTTTATTTCCATACGAACTGATGCATTTATTAGGAAGCTGCATTCCAAACAGACAGTACCTTTTAATTGTTCTGTAAAAGCAGCCTGTAACAGCCAGCAAAAATTCGTAGTGATCCTTAGATCTGACTTACCATTTTGTTGCCCTGCCTCCGCCGAACAAGATAAGGCCTGAAGTCATCTCCATGCCTGAGGAAATAAAAGTAGGAAACAAGGCGGTCCAGAGGACGTCTGATGAGGTTGATGTATATAGGCCTCTGGGTGACACCGTACCTACAAAGAAAAGATAACCCCGCACATTAAATAGAACAACAAAAAAAAACAGAACATTACGGGCTGCTGCCAACTTACAGATCAATATGTCATCTTGTTCTACCTGCCATCATGAACATTGGCACATTCCACAAGCAAGTACCAACTATGGCTTTCAAATGCTGAAAAATAGCCTGGCACGTACACTAAACAAATACCAGCTAACCAAAGAACAGCTGCACATTCTTTCAAAGAAACAAATATTAGAAATTAATGAGTAATGTAAGGTCTAACAGCAATTCCATGAATGTATTGTTCATTGTATCCCATTCGTCTCAATGCATATATTATTTCTGATGTGAACTTATCGCTCTTGATTATTTTTTCCTTTATATATACGTACCATGCTTGCTAACTGTCGTGTTTTTGCTGCCATATTGTACGGGAAGACGGGGCCAGTAAAGCTGCCTTGACACAGCTTTTGTCACGTCTCCCTCACCACACCTCGTACATGCCCTGTACTTGCTGCGGGAAACAAACTCAAAACTCAAACTTTGCATCACCTTATTCTGTCAAGAACTACAGAAATTCATCGATTATCATCATCAACGAAAGACCAAACAGCCTCACATTAAACAGTCTTGACAAAAATGTTTCGGGGATTCATAAATTCTGCTGGTCTGATGCACTCAGCTTAAAAGGGCTATGAAAGGGGCTCTTATAAGATAAAGTTGCAATATGCCTGGGATGTTAAAGGATGCAACTTCACGAATATCCTCCAGCAAGAATTTTTTTTTTAATTCGTTTGTTAGAAGCCAAGTTGTCTACAGTCAAAACTTTAATTTCAGCATCTTCATGCCTTTTACTCTCCTCTCGTCACTTTTTGCACGCTCAAAGGTCAGCACTGCTCTGCCGGCCGCACCTACTCAGCCCCACTGCCGACTGTGGATGCACGCGGGAATTCCCCGGGGGAAGGAGCTTCCTGACCTACTGTAGAGACATGGCTGACTGGCCGCGGGCCATGGTAGCTGTGTGATGTCTGAAAGAATCTAACCAACCGCCACCTCTTAACCGACATACACAGAAATGCAACATGGAGGAAAGCAAGAGTTTCAAAGCAAAAAGTCGCTGGAAAGAGCTCGCCAACTTTCGAGCGTGATTGTGGGTTCTCTGCTGCATGTAAAAGTGTATTACTGGCTCAGGTGTTCACAACAAGACAATTTAGTGATTAAAAGATTTTATGCACTCTCCTCAGACGGGGTTTTTGGATACTTTTTTTCCACATTCATTCTGTGAACCGTTCACACTGGACAGTGAAACAACTCGAAGCAGTAATGTCCGCTTAGATTGACACTGCAATAAGGCATTGCACCACGTATGTAGACTCCAGTCTTCGCTCTAGTGATGCATTTGTATCATAGCACAAACAAGTGTGGTTTCACATAGTACGAATGATTGAACATCAATCTCACTACTTCAGTGCACTTCATCACGTAATGCAGGAAAAATATATGTTGACAAATGCATGGAGAAGTCATAGCTTAAGCTGTACAGCAGTAACCAAGTATTCGGAGTAGGTGTTAATGCACCTGTTGCTACTGCTGATGATGGATTTTTTGGTGCAAGAGCAGCTTGGCCAAAGAGTGCCATGGCCCACGGTATTTTTCATCTATTCAAGGTAGGGTCAAAGACGTGTTTCCCAAGCGTTTTTACGCAAGATAAGCTGAACAACAGGTCAGGCGAAAGCTTGTACCCACTGTATCACCGGTGGGCACCCGGAGGCACTAAGGATAATGCACCTATTGCTACTGGAAGAACGCTTCATATCATGGTTTGACGCTAAAAAAATTCTGCTGTGCTCTACTTTACAAAATTAACTAGCACCAGCACACCAAGCAAGGGTAGTGACCGGAATAGTTGCATAAAAGAGCAGAAAAAAGGACAGCTTGTTCGGAAGTGAGACAGAATCTAACAGCGATTTTGATTTAATCTATTTTTATCATTTACCACACTGACTGATAACATGGCATGAGCCAGCCACTCAATGCACAACAGGAAACACAGGGATGAATAATGAAGTTACACTATCCGGTCCCAGAACTGCTCTCACTCACTTTGCAAAGTTGAGAAATGCAATGTGCCCATGGTAAATAGCAGGCTTCATGTAGTGCCACAGGGAAATGTTGTACACAAATCTAATCTGCAAGAAAAAGAAAATCAAGCAAAAATACCATATGACAAAATCACACCGCATATAGATCACTCAGAACACGACATAGCCCAGGTAATAAGAAGCTTAGGGCCCGTGTGTTTAAATATCATTGGCTACTCCCATGTATCAAATAACAAGAGGCCTCTCCTAGTTTTATCAAGTTTTCTTGCAAAATAAAAGCACTTGCGTATATGCTACCCTCAAGGTCATAATGCATTTAAGAGGGGAATGCACCAAGGTTATGATTCTATCACTGCTTTACTTTGTGCATAGCATTCTACCATAATGACATCAACTGTCATCTATTTCTGAGAATTTCCAAAAGCTGCATTTCATCACTATAAGCACAACCAAAAATGCAGGCATGCACAAACCTGTGCAAAGAGGTTCCTGCAAGCATGCAGTGCTGATGCACACTGTGTTTACTTATTTATCTGTCCTACTGCTAACTAAAAAACTAAGAGTAGTACCAGAATGGGAGCACACATACATATAAATCAAGAAATAAAGCATAAAAAAAATGAAATTCATAACAAATATAGACATAAAACAAAAAGATTTATACCTGAAAGGAGCCCACTTTGCAATACAAAGCAAAGATAGGCTGCAACAGTTCATACAATGACCAGGAAATTAAAAAAAAAAAAAGAGCACAACTGGAGAAATGAACGCAGGAAAGAGGAAAATAGTCGTAAACTAAAACATGCAAATGTGCAAAACAAGAAATTAAGAAATAGTGCAGCTTGGAATACAACACAAAACATAATGCAGTTACCGAAGTGATCTTATTTGCAAATTTAGCCATGCAATTTTCTTATGCAACATATGCATCTACTTTATTCCCCTCTACCACTGTACATGGAAAAAGGAAGTACTTAGGCACATGATTTTTATACTGAAAAAACAAAAAAATTATATTTATCTGTCCTACTGCTAACTGATCAAATTGCTAGTTGATCAAACTGGCAATGAATGCCGGGCCATACTGGTTAAAAATAAATCTCATTGCCTTGTTTTGCACCAGCTAAAGTTTCTGGACATTAATACCAGAAAAGTACCTCAAACTAGACTGCCAATTTGAAAAATAGAGAAAACAGTGAATTATGTGCTTGGATTGTTGTGTTGCCTAACAGCAGCAGAGCGATAATTTGAAGGAACACAGAAGACAACTCTATCCAATTACTGTTCTCAGTAGAAACTGATTCTCTGGCTCTTTCTTGCTATGCTGACATTTGTCCCACTACAAAAGAAGAGTTTATTGCCAAGAAAATTGGATTTAAACATCTTATTACCAATCGATTCAAACTTATGACGTCCTTACCAAAAAGGACGGGTTACCACTATTTTTAAGTGAATGGCACTGTGGCGCAACCCTTGGGATCCATGCACTAAAATCAGTATCGACGCATGAATTTTGCTTGCAAAACTGGCCGGTGATGGCAACTATTTTTTCGTCTTTTCTAGCCTAAAAAATGCCCATTTTCGGTGACAGTTGTCTCCCTGCGATTAGAAGGACTAATTAATAGGGCCTTCTAATCACAGCACTATCGATAGAGGCAAACTTCTATTTGGCCGCAGTGTCCCTTTAAGATAATGTAATTTAGCCACTCCATTATTAGCAACGACCGTTACATGCAATCCCAATGTAAGTCAGGGGTAATAACAGCCTGAAGTATTATTGCTCAGCAACTCATTCTAGCAAATTTAGCAGTATGCTAGAAAATGAACTTTTTTTTTTATGGTAACAGGCATGAAAATGGTTGTTTATGTAACTGAATGCCATCCACCAAATCTTGCACCATTTCATCTGGCCATCTCCAGAGTAGATAACATTGTATGAAACCCAACTTTTTGCATGCAGCCTTACTTTCATGTTATGCCCTTTTAAAATTCATTTTAAAAATAATGAAAAGTAAAAAAAAAACAGGTGGGCCAAGTACAGGGATCGGTATAATAAAAAAATTCCTTCCCAAATCGATTCCACTTTTTAATTTCCCGCTCTTCACCACAGGCTGAAGCAGCGCCATGCCCTACGTTTCAACCAGTAATGAAGAGTGAATGCGGTGCGGAGCGTCACTTAGCCAATGGTAAAGGGCGGGAGATTAATAAAATGGGATGGAATCGGTTACAGAACAGTCATATTTTACAGGCCGAGAGCTCTGGGAAAAGCAGACATGATTGGCAAGACTTCAGAAGAACAACAGTTAACAAAAGCGTGTTTGATATGCAGCCACTGTGACGCGAGAGAAAGCCACGTATATAAGAAAAATGAATTGGTCCTACTGATGAGGTTAGAGCACCACCAGGACCAATATCCAAAATTACTGCTCCATCATGACCAAAACAAGCAAGGCAGGCAGGCAGAGCTGCATGTGGAGAGGTCTACAACTCCCTTCACGCTTCCAAATCACCAAAGACACTCCATGAAATAATTTCAGCATTTTTTGCTGCTGTAAGTCTCGATAAAATAATGAAGCAGGAAAACAACCTCTTGCTAGTTTTTTTCCTGAATTCTGGAGCATTTCCATGTGTAGAGACACCTACCGTCTCTACTACTATGGACAGAAATCGCCTTTTTCACGAGAAGTGGCTCCCTTTTGGGACTGTTCAAAATTTTGTCTGCTACACAAAAACTAGTTGAAAACACATGTACATGAACATCGCAGACGCAATATGGTTCTGCGAGACACTAACTGCACATGCATAGCAGCAGATGTGCGCTCACAGCAGACACTTGCATATGTCTCCAACACAAAATGCGCAGGCGAAGTACAAGCTGGTTGTTTGTTTTCAGCCAGTGGAGTGTGGGAGAGAGCAGCGTAAATGAGGCGTGCATGAGTCGAGAAGCTGTGTCAAAAAGGAAAAACCTGGCATGCTTATTCACATAAAGAATGGCCACAGCCAAGTCAAACATGTTCATGGAGGAACACAAGAGACTATGATTTGGCCTTACCTTGCCTTGTTTTGACGCATGGTTTTGTGGGGACCTTATTTTAGGTGTGATTTAAGTATAACACCACATCATGGCACCAAGAAACTCATATGGCATAGAATGAAGAAAATGGTGCAGAAGTTCCATCCCTGGTCTCTTCAAAAAAACAAGTGGCATGAGCTGGCACTGTCTGGGCATGCGGAAAAATTACCTGGGGCACTTAAAAGACCACAGAACGGGGTATTTGAGCTTGGCTTTCAAATGCTTGCACTATGTAGATTACAAGCCACCAAGCGTTCATTCCGCGTACGAGGCCTCAAAAGCGAGCGGGAAATTTACAATACATTTTGAAAATTCCCGCTTTCACGCCTCGTGGCGATGTGCGGTGCGGGCTTTCGTGCGAAACCTGGCATATGACGACACATCGTGCAAGTGACGTCAGCAGCCGGAGGTTATCATTGGTTCACAGCGCGAAATTCTTTCAGACGTCACGCGCTACCACGGCCGCGGCCACTGCGCGCGCCGCGGCCACTGCGCGCGCCGCAGCCGGCGAAGAGGTAGGGAAGAGGTTGAGTGGGTGGGGACCGGCGGAGGGGCGCCGCCATTTTGGCGTGCAAGAGGAGAGGGAAAGGCGCGAAGATGCGGAAGTTCAAATTTTGTCTGCATATAACTCAGCTTCCACAAAACGCATTAAAATAATTCTTGCTGGAGGATCATTATGAAGTGGCATCTTTTAACATCCCAGAAATATCGCAACGTTATTGAGAGTCCCTTTCTGGGGCCCTTTAAGGAACTTACATGCGAGTAATACGAAAGCGTTGCAATTCTATTCAAATTCTATTCCAATTCTATTTCCAATTATAATCAAACTCTATTCTAACTCTGCTCTATTCCTTTATGGTTGGTGCAGTTGTAGATACTAGTACTAACTATTACTGGTTAACCATTAGTATTTTCCTGCCTGTGATGAAGTCACACTGTTTCAACCAATCGAGGGTTTTGTAATGCCGCCACTTTTTGAGCGATGCCGGGTTTTCGTGTTGACGAGCCACCTAATGCTTCCGCAATAATAGCCAGGGTGGCGCCAGCATACCCATATTGTGGTGGCGCAGAGTTTCTTAAAAGTGGAGTGGGGGGGGGGGGGGGGGGGGGGGGAGTAATAGTTTGGGTATGCATGATGCCTTTGTGGCACCGATCCTCATGAACTCATGAAGGTAAAATAAATCAGATGTACAAACGTGGTAGCAAGAGGTTTTCATAAAAATTTCATTAGATCTAAGCAGTGAGAGGGCTGCATAAGGGCTGCATTATCAGGAAACCTACACATCAAGGGCCTCAACCGTCGTGATGGCTCAGTGGTTATGGCGCTCGGCTACCGAGCTGAAAGACACAGGTTCGATCCGGCCGCGGCGGTTGCATTTCAATGGAGGCGAAATGCTAGAGGCCCATGTATTGTGCGATGTCAGTGCACGTTAAAGAAACTCAGGTGGTCAAAATTTCCGGAGCCCTTCACTATGGTATCCCTCATAGCCTGAGTCGCTTCGGGAAGTTCAACCCCCATAAACCACAAACCATCATCAAGGTCTAAACAAAGTGCTCATCAAATTATGTGTAGACCAGCAAATTTTTGGGGTGGCGGCTGCCAACCCCTTCTACCTTTCGCACCATCACTGTTAATAACCAATTAAAACAAATGGCACAAGCCTCCATGCAGTGGATGGCACAAAAGCAACAAGTAATAGCACACGTTAGTTTCACCTCCGACAGTCCCAAGCAAGATATCACACGGCACTGCAATAGTGAACTTATATCCAATCCACGGCTGACTTGCAATGTACGCTCACTCACGAACATTACTGCCACAGCCCTGCTTTGCAATGCTTATGTGTGCAAAAGATGGATAAGTTCAAAACACACAAAATCAGATTCAGGGATGTGCAAATATTTGAAACTTTCGAATAGCAAATAAAGCATCCTGATTAGATCCTCTGAATTAAATAAAATAACGCATTTTTGATGCCACACAGCAAGCCACTGCAATCAGTGTGTGCGGAAAGGAGGGTTCAGTGACATGATAAGGTTCATTCATGTGGCGGTGCTCATAACGCTCATACATGGCCTCCAATATTGGACAATGCAGCGGGGCTCAGGCAGTGTCAGCAAACCCTGCTTTCCCAATAAATTCATGACTCATGCATAGCTCTCGCCCCTGTTATCTACTTAAATGTGGCGCTCGCTTATTCACTACCATCACCAGTACCGAAAAGGAATTTTTTCATGCGTCACACAATTATTCATTTTTAACGAATATTTGCACACATACCACATATTTGCAAAAGTATTCTATTCCTATTTGATTCAGTTTTTAGCTACATTATTTATATTTAATTAGGTAACAAAGTCACACTATTTGTGTTCAGTTCGGCTTTGAAAAAGTTCGATTCATACACCCTTTGCCAATTCAAATGTATGTATCAAGCACGTGTTTTTTCTGTGACCGCCTTTGGCACTGAAGTTTTTCCAACTGACCACTGACAGCCCTGCTACACTCAGAACACACTTTTCCACTCCTGTAGAACTGCTGAGTGGTATGATCCCTGCTTACCTGATCAGGCAGCGACATGACATGCATGTTCTTGGATGTGTTCAGATGGAGCACGTGAAACTTGTTGGTAGCACACAAGTCGTATGCAACACCCATGAAGCTGGTGCTGCCTGTCTTGGGAACTCGGTTGTACAGAATGACCAAATTGTCCATTGTCTTCTCAGGCAGCCCAAAGTCATCCAAGGGAGCATCTGTATGGCTCTCTTGCACAGGGGGGAAGTCATGTAGCCGTTCATTGAGGTAAAATAGCTGCAGCCTACCAACTGTGTCTGCTGCATAAAGACAATGCGAGTGGAAATGCATCATTCATAGCAGGGACAAATGCACAATGATGATCAATATTTGGCAGCTACAAGCTTCCACTGCTTTCTTATTATTAGGTAAGTACACCTTCACTTATTTCCAAGTCACACATGAACACACACACATGCACAAAGGAACTAATCTTGAACATAACAAACCTTTTTGACCACTCCATTACATTTCCTCTCAATACAACCAGTATAATTTTAAAAGTCTATTGTGCAAGCTGTATACATTATCACAGCCATACCGCCCAAAAGACTCAAAAGAATGAAGTAGCTTTCTAGCATGGGCATCCACCATGGCTAATAATGTTTCAAAGAAGCATTAACACTGAATTCAACTAACTGTTTCTCTGTGCATGCATGTGTGTGCATGTGTCAAAGTGAAAAAACTTTCTATGTTTGCCTTGCAAGATGCCCCCCCCCCCCCCCCACACACACACACACATGCACGCACGCACACGGGGGACTTGTTGCCGCTTACAGATAATGGCGACACCGTTGGCAGTGATGGCACAAACCCACAAGCATCGCAAGATCTTGCTTGGGGTTTACCCATGAGAATAGTGCTTTAACATAAAATAGACAAAACCCCAAAACAAAAGACTACCTGTGCTTGATGTTCCATTTTGTTTAAGCTTGAGACGCTGCATCTACGTGCTTGGAATTTTCTATGAAGTATTTCTGCTGAGAAAAGCAATCGTTATCAAGACCCTCCGGGGTTGCACAATGATATCCCACTCACGTTCTACATTGACATTTGTGGACATAACCAGAGCACTAGCTAATAAATTCCTCGTATACAAGGTGCAATGTCTCTTAATGTGGATGCAATATGATTTGCTGAGACCTGAAAAATCATATACAGAAATAGAAGCCAGGCATACAAAATGAACAGAGAAAATCATTTTTGAATTGAACACCATTACATTTTATGGTAGCTCTGATATGGCTCAGGGAGTGTGTTTTGTTTTCCAAGCTTGAGTACTTCAAAGTGTCTAAAATGTGCTGATTTGTTTACATTATGACTTCATATGATATGAATCGGTAAATGAGCATAACTGAGACTGAAAGCAGTCACGAGTCAAAATGTGGATACCTGAGGATTCAGTAGAAAATGCATAATTCAGGTTGTAATTTTTGCTGTGGATTCTTGGCATGTGCCTACAACAACCTGAAAATTTGCCTTCCTCCATTGAAATGAATAGTGCCTGCAGTGGATAGGAACGAAAATCCTTAGGCGGAAATTGTACCAAAAGTGAACACCCAAAACACCTCAAATAATTCTTTGGAAGGCACTGGAACACTGATGGCACAAACCCAACAGCATTGAATTTCCTTTCTTGACCACACAGCACAGAAAATCACCAAGTATGCCCAGTAAGCTATGTGGAAGGTAGGTAGAGAACTGCGATGCTGTCTGGTGATGACTTTGCAGCTGATGCCTACTGAATAAATGGGTGAAGTGTTGGCACAATAAAAGCTTTGCAAAGCACCTGCTTTTTATTTCAACCTCAGTTATCTCAAAACAAGTTTTTTTTTATTATAACAGTACCATTACGTAATTCCCAAAGAAAGGACAGATGGCTGATATTTTGTGTGTGTTTTATATGATCACATAGGAATATATTGAACCAAGATCAGGCATGTGCAGAGAATGGCTTTTATTTCATGAAAACCAATTCAAAATTGGGGGCTTAAATTCAGTATTCAGGAAATAAAAACAAGGATTTCTTGTTATATGTTAATTTTTGTTCAGTTGAATGAGCAGAAAACGCTGGCGATATGTTTACTAAAGCGTCCAAAACATGCCCTAAAAAAACATGTGAAGAATAGGGCTTACCTTGTGCCTTTAAAACCTTGGTCTATGATACGTGATCGATTGGGTTTAATGTGTCAAAGCTGCGCTGTGGGCTATGAAGCATACTTAGTGGAAGACTCGGATTAATCCGGACGGCTTCGGACGGTTCAAGTTAAGTGGAACACCCGGCAGCGGGTGTGCGCATGCCTTTTTGCTCCTGTTAACTGTCACTCACTGGGTGCTGAATATTCAAGTTCTCATTTACATCACTTCCTGCTGCAAGGTTTTTGGCTGTGAAGGCTCAGTAATTAGTAAACGAAAAACCATCAGACACGACTGCCATATAACCTGTACAAGTCGTACCTAGTGCGACAGGTCACTTATCTAAAATAAATATAATTGCTGTACTTGTCCCTGCAATTTTCAAGGAAGAAAACTGGCAAGTTTTCTGCTTGAGAAACACAAGCAAAAAGAAAACGGCAAGCCCATACAACACCATCCCACACGGATTGTGCGTGCACTTTTAGTGCGCAAATTTCGTGGATTTCACATAGCTTTCATTTGTTTTGTTTTGTTTTTCTTTCAAAAAGCGTTGTGGTCAACGGCAAACGAAGCATTTGAAGTGTAGTAGTTAGTGCACTACCCTTAATGATACTGAACACGGGAAAACCCACCTGCGCGTAGAGACTTAAAGGCAAGCCGACATGACCACACGCACTGTACAGTACTTCCTGCACGCTACACCTACAGCCGAGCATGACCAGAACACAAGCAATTATTATTCAACAAAAACGGTACCTGCAGACCTCTGCCTACTGCAATATTTACAACGACATTCATCGTATCTGTAAGTGATAGGTACGGATCCCGGAAAAACATTGCGCTGGACCGCAGCGGACAAACAACACCATCACCGATAACGAGAACACTGCCTCGGAACTGTTAACTGCTGGCAATCGTTAGTTAAACATTATTCAGTGAGACACTGCACTGATTTTTCCGACATGGTCAAAGCAATGCGAAAACCATCGTGGGAACAAAACTCACTCAGTTTCAAGCGGGATGACTCGAGCACAGCGAGCTTGTTTTCAAACCGAAGAAAAACGGACGCGAAGCACACAATGATGCAGAAACAAAGGATGACTTTCCACTGACATATGCGTCCAATCATTGCTATCTCAGAAGTGTGCCGCGCGAGTACGGGTTGCTTAAGTAACAGTTTTGGTTTCCGTGGCAAACTACCACGAAAAGCATCGCGTCGGAACAGTGCCTCGTCACAAAGATGCGGCGGCGCTGATGTCAGCAGCGACTTTCGCATGGTTCCGCCTGCCCGACTGGCTGAAGAGGCCGCCGGGATACTAGAGATCCTGGCCAGCATCTGACGCGACTACCCCATGCCGCCGGATCTCTCCTGATCCTCCTCCCTCAACTGAGGGTATGGGACAGGGGAGGTCTGGATGAGGTGGTCTCATTCTGTTGGACAATAAAGGTTTTTTCACTCACTCACTCCGCCTGCCCGCGCAGGCTCCAGAGGTGGGCATCTGACCTCAAAAAATCTGGACCTCACCTCAACCCCAAAAAGAATTTGCCGATCACTCAACCTCATCAGTTGAGGTTGAGGTCTCCTTAGGCTCCCTCACCTCACTTTTCCTGAGGCCACTGCCGACCTCACTCAACCTCAAATTGTGAGGTTGAGGTTGGCTGCTCGACCTCATAAAAATTAACGAAAAAAAAACAAAAAGCGAATAAGAAGTTTTTCAGTTAAAAACAATTCTGAGAATCCTGTGAGAGAGGAAAGCCAAAATGATGATGGTATTATTTAATAAGGTGTGTACAGACACTATTCATGTACACGCAATAGGAGAAGCTAATAATCTGGGATGAACCCTCAGAGAGTATATGGCCTGCGGGCAGGGATGTCCCATGCGCGGTTACCACCAGTACGTCGGTGAGTACTTTATATGTGTCAATACTTGGCAACCTGCTTCGTGTATACTTCGTATTGGAAGCCTCTCGCTCATTCCCGCACGAACCGCCAATTGACAAACACAGCCCTTCTACACCATCTACCAGAAATTGGGAGGAGGGGGGAGGTATTCACGATACTCGTCGATGTAGTTTCCAATGCGACGGTTAGGCAGACGCATATCAGTATATTTCGATTTTCTAGCTCTATCCGGCATAGCGAGAATGCTCTTTTCACTGTATGTTGCCTTAGAAAACACTTAACAAGCTGCGACGACTGTAGTACTCTTCGACATTTGAAGCTCATTTGAGGCCCATTTGAAGCTCTTCTTAGACTGTAGTACACCAACAGAGGCACGTTGTATTTATGTCTGTGTAGAAGCGAGCAGCTTCTTTTATTAATGCTAAAGCATTAGATGGCTTACTTTCCAGGCCATATCCGCAAAAAAGTATCCGCAAGAAACGGCGCCATGCGACGTCACGAGCAGACGAGTCACGCGACGATGATGATGACGTCACATAATTAACCAATACTAATTAATATAATTGGGTAACACTAAGACTAATTGGTATTATTATAGAGATTACATCACATAAGTGTGACGTCATACCAGGTCACGTGACGGCGATGTAATGTGCCATCAAACCTAGTCACGTGACGGCGCTGTAATATGACATCACACCGACTCACGTGACAACGATGTAATTTCTCGTCATACCAGGCCCCCATCCAACCCCCTTCCACCCCATTTCAAGATCCATATGAATCCCACATTACTACGCATGCGCGCATGACGCATTACAAAGAGTGCCCACAACCCGGACCACATTAAGAACATTCGGATTGTCCAGCAGGTAAACGCGCCAGTTCTCATGTATATCATACTGCAAATATCATGCAACAACACATGCCTTTCCCTTTCTCTCGAGATGATGGCGATGATGATGATGCTAACAGTGTATCCTTATGAGACCGGGGAAGTCTGATATACCTCTACCAAATTAAAATTGGCCAGAATAATGATTAAATATTGTACATTACCCAGCAACCAAAGACAATTATTGTACGGGAAAATAGGAATACCTGCAGCTAATAATTAAGGATGATAATGTTCCTGGGGGGTCAAGACCCTCCCCAGTTTGCGCCACTTCCCTCCAGGTGGCGATGGTAATGGTTTCGAAATCTTGGGAAATCTCCGATGACTCGGTGAACCCGCTGCATTTTGAAAGAAAGGGCTTGGTTACGTCTTCGAACACTGTTCCAACTATTGAAATCACACGGGTCAAAACAACTGGCCTATAATGGGCAGCGTGAACCGCTCTCTCTATCAGGATCACCACGGCTCTCCTCTCAAGTTTCCCCGCAGCGAAATCTTTTTCCGAGGCCCCCTCCCCCCCCCCTCCCCCCAACCAACCCACCATCCTTCTCCCTACCCCGGGGAAAAAAAAAAACGCCTAAGTACTCATACGCCTCAACAGAATGCTGGGTACCATTTCGTCAACCAGTCTGAGACAAGCTGCTTTAAGGCAATCACTAAATTGTTTCCTTCACAACTGAACTAATCAATGGTACGCCGGCATTCTCGACGTTTTTTACCCACGAGCACCGCGCGAGCATTCAGCGAATTGCCGTTTAAGATGAACGATCGGTCTCTGAAAAATAGTTAAAGGAAAGATAACGTGTAGTGCCTGGTCGTCTGCAAGGCAGGCCGCCAACCTAACTGATCCCATACGAGAAAAGAAAAAAAACAGAATAATTACAAACACACAAAAATGGCACACTAAAAACAGAAGCGAACAACAGTGTGACCCATTAAACGTCATATTAGGTTTGAAACAGCGACTCAGCAGCACAGCGCGAGCATCTAATCAGTTCCATTCACGCATCTTCATTTAAAAAAAAGGAAAAGGAATCAGCTACCAAGGAATCAGAAACATGCACCCCGCCTTTCACGAAGGCAGGCGCAAAGACAGGTCAGAAGCATTACATGCTAGGTATACAGGTCGACAGGACGTCCTGTATACGGACGCTGCAATATATGAGAGCAAAGCCGCACACGCGGCTGTGGCGGTTAAGGAAGACGGAACCCCGGTGGCGTGCTGCACAGTCAGTGGTGTCAAGACAGTAGAAGCTGAGGAAGTGGCGATAGCCTTAGCCGCCAGCCAAGGAGGGGTCAAGGTGGTCATTAGCGATTCAAAAAACGCTGTGAGAAATTACGAATCGGGGAGGGTGACGGAGACTGCCATCCGTATATTAAGCAGGGAAGGAGGACCCAGAGAACTGGTTCTGCTCGTTAGGGCACCAGCTCACCAAGGACTTAAAGGGAACGAGGAGGCTCATTCGGTCGCCCGAGGTCTCACTTACCGGTCGACCCCTGGGACCTCCCAAATCTCTGGAAGTACAAACAGCACAGAGGATATGCGCGCATACCAGGAAATCACACAATACTACAGACTAAATCGTCAGATTTATCCGGGAGCGGACAAAACGCTCAATAAAAAAGAGGAGGTTCTTTGGAGGAAATTACAGACAGGGGTTTTTCCCAACCCAGTACTCTACAGCAAGTGGCATCCTACAGTACTCAGGTCAAAGTGCAAATTTTGCGATCAGCCAGCAAATTTGGTCCACATGGTGTGGACGTGCCCGGCTAAATATGATAGCTCACGCACTATAGAGTCCTGGGAGGCTTTGCTCCGCAGCCCAGACCCCAACGTCCAGCAAGACATCATCGGTCAAGCCCTTGCTGCTGCTGTATCCCAAGGGATCCCGGCCGACGGCTAGGGCCGACAGGGGAGATGGACTTCTCTCCTGGCGTTCATTGACTGGTGTTACAATAAAGTTGTTTCTCTCTCTCGCCGCTGCAACACTGCTATATGCTGGTGCGTTCGCCTCGTGTTGTGGTGTTTCGGCATAATAAGCGAATATCAGAGAAGCAACAAGGAACAGGAGACCAAAGAGAGGTTATTCGGAAGGATAAAAAAAGCGAAATTATATTTGTATCTGCTTGCATTATGGAACGGGAACATACATAATTAGTGTGAGATTCGAATGGGGAAGTCACCCATCAAAAGCTTCGACGGTGTTACAGGTTTTTCCGGCTTCGTGCTTTTTAAATCAAATCAGCAGGTGTCATTGTTAGTAACCACCTGAATCACATTCTCTCGCCTGTGCCGACTACTCCAGTTTCTGTTAAGTCAGCTTGTAATGTACAGCAGGATCCCCTTTATTCGACTGCAAGGCAAGAGTCATGACGTCAGTGCCGGCAACGAGCATGGACTGGCCGTCCGCGCTGCGACGAATTTATTGCGTGCTTGTTGGACTGAAATTATTTGTTTGCGGCATCAAACAAAGCTACCGCGGGTAAACGTGAGTTACGTGCTTTGCGCGCTCCCGGGAGTTTGAGCCGACCTGCAGGCAGCCGTGTGCTAGTTACGCTAGCGGGGCAAGGGGGAGGGACAGTGGCGTGCTGTGACAGTAACACTCCTTCCGGGAACACCAGAGGGGTGCGCCTTCCTGTAGTCTCGGACTGAGCGGACATTAATTATGGCGCAGCACAGGAAGCTAAGAGGGAACTGTGGCATCCGGTTGTCCAAACAGGGGAAACCGAACACCAAGCGTCATCACTGCATGAAAACTGCGGCGGTGCCCTGCAACTCAGCTTCGGAAGCAGCACTCGTCGGAGCAAGACGTGGCAACTGCAAAAAAACTCGACCTCGCCGAATGACGACCTCACTCAACCTCACGCATGAGGTTGAGGCCTGAGTTTCTGACCTCACTCACAAAATTTCGAGCCGTCGCCGACCTCACGTCACGACGTGAGGTTGAGGTCGATCTCATGAGGTTGTCCACCTCTGGCCGCAGCTACCGGCGGCTGCGTCATTCCTACGCACTGCAGAAGCAGCATGCATTGACCAGCTGCGTCACTGTTGGATCAGCGTAGTAGCATAAAAGGAAATTTAAATTAGCCACGATAGGATTCTCGCAGATAAATACCGCATTAGGAAACTGGCTAACAGGGAATGGGCCACGGTGTAGTAAAGCGCGTAGTCTGGGAGTCGATGCACTGCCACTCAATGTACTTAATAGCATGCAAGTTACTGCGTTCATTCACCTGAACATCAGCATAGTACGCTTATAACGGCGCAAAGAAACAAGCACATATGCAGCTGCACACGTACCATTTTGAGCCGGTGTGCACGGGGCTCCGGCAGGTTCATCGCCCTCAATAAATACGTTGTTTTGTTAACAGCACAGCATGTGTTAATGGCGCTTTTTATGACATTTAATCTTTACTTGAAACTGTTTCTTAATACGACCGACGTAATTATTCGATTCGGGTAGGAAGAGGTCTGGTAAGTTGTGTCAATATATTGCGCGGTCACGTACGTGAAAGCCACACCGTCGTCAAGTCACCCCGTACGTGCTCTTAAATAATTGAGTAGAAAGTGCACAATTTTTTTTATGCCATCATATTCATAAAGCCCTGTTCTGTATGATGACGCGATTAGTTGCTTTTTTAGATGATCAGTACATATAAGTACTGATATGCATGCATTGTTACATGAAAACGTTTCTTGCAAAAATAACTAACATAGTACTGCGCGTGTAGGGAAAAATTAGATTTATTACACTCCTCAATGCCTCAGGAATCGTTTGCGACAAATAGAATCATTCTATTTTCATGCGTTACGAAATTACGAAGGGGTGAATGATGCTAATCGCAGAAAATGTAACAGATAAGAAAACGAACCTTAAAGTTTATTCCCTCGTTTAGGGCCTCTTCGCTTTTGCTTTGGTCAAAGAAATGCGGCACTGAAATCAAAGAAAACCTCTAAGAAATTACCTCACCATTTTCGGCGACCGCAGATCGAAAAAGCGTAATTTATAAATGTCTACTGAATATTTTGCTATAACTTTTCGTCATGAAACAGAAGACACCAGGGCTAAGAAAGAAAAAAAAATTCAGAAATCAAAATTTTGAGAACTCGAGAAGTCGGCCTGTCTGGCGAGTGATCTTGCGGCTAAAAACAGCGCTTTAAGCTAGACAGAGGAGATCGGGGACACGACGCTGTCCCAACTTTTCGCACTGCGCGACATGTGTGTCAACAAACGGTGAGCGCACGTCTGCTCAGCCGAAACAACGCGATCACTTCCCCTCACTACTGTCCCGAAAATCATTCCGGCAAGTGCAGAGTGTCAAAACTTATTTTATTCTATGCCTAGCGTATAAATCAACGGCAGAAACGCTTTCTACATGTTACTACAATACACAGTGGCAAACTATTTCTCTGAATACGCCGCACGTGGCCAACGCGAGCTCGTGTACTTCGAGAAATTACTAAGTTGAAAGCATCAACCATTGCTGTGATTCGCAAAAACTAGAAAAGCGCCTGCAAGCCTTGAAAACCTGCGCTCAACACCTCTCTCAGCCTCTCTGCAACGCCACTCCCTGGCCTTTTGCCTACCGCGAGTCCGCTAGCGACTGCAGCGCCACCTCGTTTTGTTTACAAACATGTCGGAAAACATCAATTAACGCAAGCGTTATTTCAACCCATGACGTTGCATCCGGTTTGAAGAAAAGACGTGACGTCCGCCAATTTTTTTGCCGTTTGAGCCATGTTTGAGCCGAGCCGAGCATTGCTTTCAGTGCCACTAAGGCCGGTCGGCGGGGCGGGCGTGCGGTCGTGTTGCACGTGAGTAATTTGTTCTTTCTTTCTTTTGGCATGCACATACTGAGCAGTTGCCTGTTATCTGACACTCGGCATTCCGTTGTCAACTTCCTTGCGCCCGAATATTTTGTGGACTCAAAGGCCCGTAGGGAAAGACTCATCTGTTTTATCGTAAGTTCTGCTCAAAAGCTCTGTGCAGGTCTACGGAAAAGAGCAAGCGCTGAGCGTGTTTTTATATCTTTTGTCAGCCCAGCCCAACGTAACTCATGGTAACGCATAATTACCAGCTTTTGCGTGCTCCCGAAAAAAGGCGGGAAACTTTTGACAACAGTCTAGTTGAACCACTAATAAAGCCGGTCGTGAGTTGAACTAACCGTTTTTGCGATGAGTTTTGTTCGCGGTCCGATATTTTGTGGCCCCGCGGCTGGGAAAGTCTGTTGAGTGTTGACTTAATTGCACTTTACAATTGTGTGCTCTTGTTACAATTCGCTTTCTAAAACAGGTGCAAAAATTGTGGCGAGATAAGCGATTACGCTTTGGTGTCTGCAGAGGGAAACATGTTCTTCTTTTAAATTCATATTTATTTCAGACGACAGCACTTAAAAAACTTGCAGGCAGTTTTCTGGTATGCACGGGCCTTCCCGATTCCTGCTTCGAGTCCGGCGTTCACTTGCTGGCGCAGAGGCTGAACAAATGGGACGTTAAAATGCTGAGGCAGCAAAGGCTTTAAGGCGCCACAAGGTGAGCCCTCCACCTTCTGTGATAATTTTGAAATGAGTGCTGTGCCACCTGCACCGAACATCTGTTTTACGTGGGGAAGGTGTTTGGACTTAGGTGACCAACTATCATGGAGGCAACTGTAAAAGCATGCTTCCTTTTAAGGCCTCTAATCTTAAGACCTTTTTACAGCTGATCTTGTAAAGAGGCCTTAAAGAGATGAACACTGTGGACAATGTGCATGATGTCCTTTGACTGTTTGGAAGCTTGTGAGGTGCATAAAGCTCACAAGGCACTGTTGTAGTGTGTGACAGGTCATTGTGGTGATATTAGAAAAAGACATAGTACAGCACAATGGGACAGAGAAAAGGAGCACACAGGATAAGTGCTCGTCCTGTGTGCTCCTTTTCTCTGTCCCATTGTGCTGCGCTATGTCTTCTGATATGCTATACCAACAAGCCCAAACTACCACTTTGTTAAGATTGTGGTCATGATAGGTTTCTTTGATTTGGCTGCACTCTCTGCACTAGTTCTGTGAAGTTCCACGGTGGTGCCGGTAGCATGCAGTGTCAGTTCAGATGGTTCAAATGCAGCTTGGCACTGTCTGCTTCCAAAACCAATGGTCGAGTGCAGCCCGATTGATAGCCTTGCTGTTGTCACGGAATTGCAGCCAACCGCATGCTGCCGACGCCAACGACCACCAAAATCCTGAAATACTTGGAAGAATTTTCAAGCAGCAAATCGCAAAGAAGTCTTACCATGAACCTGCTCTAGGAAATTGTCGTTTCACAGAAGAAAAAAAAATTGTTGCATGTATACACACAGGCTACTTACGAATTAGCGCTGAAATGCTGCCCATTCAACTGGACTTGACCGCTTAGGTTTTCATTATGACGCCTCAAACAGTCACTCAATTCTTCCATGTGTAGGTCGAAGAAGCAGAGAAGGTATGGCACGTGTTATTTAATGAAATGATGACAGTTATTTGCTGAAAGGTTATGGTTTATGGGGGTTTAATGTCCTAAAGCAACTCAGGCTATGAGGGACGCTGTAGTGAAGGGCTCCGGAAATTTTGATCACCTGGTGTTCTTTAAGGGAGCTGCTGACCTGAAGGACATGGGTTCGATCCCGGCCGCGGGGGTCGAATTTTGATGGAGGCGAAATTCTAGAGGCCCGTGTACTGTGCGATGTCAGTGCACGTTAAAGAACCCCAGGTGGTCGAAATTTCCAGAGCCCTTCACTACAGTATTCCTCATAGCCTGAGTCGCTCTGGGACGTTAAACCCCCATAAACCAAACCAATCTTTTTTGTAATGAGGTGTAAGGCATTATTATACACGGATTACACGTGGTATGCTCCTACGGCTGCTAAATAATTTATAACTGAATTTCTTTCTCGTGCTCTTTCAGTTTCAGCAGCTGAACGATGACTATGACCTTAAAGAGAGGTTGTAGGTCATGTGAGGTGTGAAAAACTGCAATATAATTGGTGCTTCTACATTTGTTGTCATTTTTCCTCTAAGGAAGGCTGGCTTCAGCAGTGCAGTAAATAAAAACGATAAAGCAGCAATTATATCGCAGTTTTTCTATGCCTCTAATGACCTAAAACCTCGCCTTGTTGTCACAGCTCTCATTCGGCTGTTTAAACCGAAACAGCATGACAGAAAAATTCGATTATGAATTATTTAGCGGTCGTAGGCGAATACCAAATCGTGATTCATGCATTGTAGTGTCTTCATTATAAAGAAGAAAATATGCCACCAATATTAGGTCTCTATGCTCCATTAACATGCACTGACATCGCACAGTACACGGGCCCCTAGAATTTTGCCTCCATCAAAATTCTAGAGGCCCGTGTACTGTGATGTCAGTGCATGATAACGAAACCCAGGTGGTCGAAATTTCCAGAGCCCTTCACTATGGCATCCCTCATAGCTTGAGTCACTTTGTGACGTTTAAACCCCCATCGACATTTCAACAAAGAGCTGTCATCATTTCATTAAATAACTAGTGCCATACCTTCTTCAGTTATTCAACCTACACATGGGCATTGCCATACTGCTGCACCGCAGCTGCGGTGCAATTCGGCTTTCATTTCATTCATTTCGGCCAGCCTAGAACTCGTGCCGCACTAGTGCAGAAAGTGCAGCCGAATGAGAGACATTATGATTATGTGGCTACTTCCGTTGCATTGGGTGGGCAACAGTTTTTTGTCCTAGCCATTACATAGAAAGAAGAAAAAAATAGGAAGCGTGGGAAAATTCACTACTAAGACAACAGCTTTCACCTGTAGACCCCAAATGAACAAAGCCTGCCTGTATACTGAACAAAGCAATTAGGCTGTCACGTATCTAGCAAGTTATAATTTTGAAGGTGGGCCTCCTGCTGTGAAACTGGCAACGTTTGTGCCCCTAGAGACAAGCAGTGGCGAGAGGCGAGAAGTCGCAGGCGAATGTAGGTAGAACAGGTAGCTGAACGAGGTAGTAGTTCCCATAATTGAAGAATACAAGGAAAGACAAGGACGAGACATGTTTATGTTCTTCCATGTTTGTCATTTTGTTTTCACAAGTTAACAGTAGATGTTCGTTGTAGTTTCACTTTTCGAGGAAAATGGGGAAGGGGTTGTTCATCTTGAGACATACAGCCCAAAAGACAGAGCACAGGAGTGGCTCACACATTAGTGTTTGCGTTTTGTTCCTACTGTTCTGTGTGCTTGCACCCCTTGTCCCCAAATGAGGCATTGACATGATCTTACGTGGTGCTATGCTGGTAAAGGATGTCTGCTGCATGCATATGGGTGTGTGGCATTCAGTTTCAAGCACCAACACACGGCTTCTAGTGCAGTAGGAATTATGGGAGCAAAAACACCTCAAGGATGTGGATGAATAGTTTAGCTCTTCTACACGTTAGCAAGGCGGGCGAGTTGGTGATACATATTTAAAAGATTAACAGCGCGGAAAACGGGGACTTTAAGGGTACAAAACACAGGACAAGCGCTTGTCCTGTGTTTTCTACCCTTGAAGTCCCCGTTTTCCGCGCTGTTATGTTTTTAACTCTTCAGTTTGCCTTTTCTGAAAAAATTCTGTGAAAGGAGGTTCTAATACATGTCAGCCCACCCCTCATGTAATACTCCCTTGTGGGCCTTTGAGGTACGAATAATGTACAAATAAATAAAAAAAAGTAGTGCCCTTTCAAACAGTATAATTTGCAACTTTGGTGCAAGATTTTCAGTGGCCCCTTCAGGGAGTGTTTGTCCAGTGCTTGTAGTGATTGCTTAATGTCACTTGGTCCCAAGAACCAGACAGTTAACCAATTGCCCTTGTGCCTCTTGATGAGAAAATCTGAGAGGTAAAAATGACAATTTACCATAGCTGTGAACAGTAATGAGCTGGATGTATTGCCGAAGAGAATCGAGGTCATCTACTTGACAGTGGTAAGAATTTTGGGTTGGTTAGAGCATCGATGGCTTAACATCATCTTCCGTATCTTAATAGATGTGGCATTGTTGGCGTGTGTAATTAAAAATTTGTTTCGATGTGAGCTGTCAACTCGGGCATGACGAAGTTGTAAGCTCGACCAGAAGTACCTGTGCTGTTTGAGCTCAGGGCAAGAGCTTTGAGCGAGGCCACTGCACTACGTCCTTTTTGTACATTTGGCTTTCATGGTGCTCCAACTTCCTCCTTCCCCCACCTCTGTTAGGAATGTCGCCATGGGGCCGAGCGAAAGTGGTAGGGTGTAATTAGAGCAGTGGCATGGCCATAAGGTCCATCCGAACAGTACTGCATAAGACTTGTTTGCTGGATTGGCCCCGCAGTCAGAACTGAGGTGAGTTATGAGTGGGCCACTGTGGAGAAAGACAGTAGAGCAGCGGAAAACATGCCACGAATGGTGGAGAGCTATAGTTTGGAGGCAACCTTTGATGCCTTTGTTGCCATTGTGGTCAAAGTTATCTGTGAGACCATCAAGGGCAGCACCTGTTCTGAATGCATCGCATAGCAATAGATCAGGGCTTCAATTTTATAGTTGGATCATGGGCTTTACTGCTGGAGGTGTATGAATTGGTTCAGATTTCACATTGAGGCGCATCAAATTCAGCAACGTCAGTACTCACAGGTACAGTAATACCTCGCGGCACTGTGGAAAAACTGTGCAAAGCGGCAATATTGTCACGAAGATGGCGAAGCTGGCAGTGGTGCAGGAACGGAAAAGTCACGTTATAGGCGAGCGGCCATTAAAATCATCTCACTGCCATCATTCATCGCCGCTTATTATTCAGCTGGTCGCCACTCAACATTTGGTGTGAGATGTGGGGTATCATCCCCATCCTGGTCCTGGATCTTCGGAGTCTTCTGCCTGCCGTTATCGTCGGCCATGTGCACCTGGTTTGCCCCGCTGTGCCCCAGCCCGCCGAACCTGAATTGACCTCGCCGCTCACCGCAGTCCCGTCCCCCGCCCTGACCACAAGACACGTTGACATGACAACGCTGCCGCGACCCGAGACGCCGCCCACACGTGAGGACACCACCCCCCTGCCCATGCCATTCAGTGCATTCAAGGGCTTTGTCCGTTGGCTACTGGTGACCTGTGTCCCAAGCGTTTCGTCGACTAGAATTCACTCACACATATCTTTCATCGTGGCAGCCAGCACTTCCCTCCATGCCATTTGTGTTGTACCGTCCTCCTCTGAACCCATCTCCACTGAGCCGTCTCTCCGTCGGTGTGTTCTTCTATTCACTATCGGGATGATCGCTCGGCAGCCCCGGGTAGTCTCACTGAAACGAAGAAGCTGGCAGCGGCGTGGGAACAGAAAGGTCGCGCTATAGGCGAGGGGCCATTAGAATGATCTCACTGCCATCGTTCATCGCCACTTATATTTCGGCTGGTCGCCATGTAACAATATGCCCAAACTGAAAGCAGCCTGAGTATATCCGTTGACCTGGTAAAAGATGATACCTGAGGCATTTCAAAGAATGTGCAGGCAAAACCTTTTAATCACATAGCTACGAGTGCAGCCTCGAAGGTATGCAAGCCAGGTCTCGTGTCCCAGCTGCTCTATTAGGCCGTATTTGAGTGAACAAGCAAGTGTTTAGCACGCATGCAGTTTTTTCCAGCAGTACAAGTTTAGCTGTCTTCAGATTCCACGCAGGCGTTACTTTCATTGGATGGTGTTTTGCCAGTGATGGAAGCAACAGTGTCAAAACCAAACTGTGCTGAAGAAGTCGTGGACTGCTTTGTCTAATCCATCACCAGTCATGCAGAAAAAAAATGAGTCTCCGCAATGCGTCCTCTGCAACAAAATACCTCCTGTAAACAGGACGTATTTAGGAATACCTGCTCTATTCCGAGGCCTGGATTGGGAAAAGTAGGGATAAGAGTTAATGGAGAATATTTTAGTAATCTGCAATTCTCAGGTGATATCGCTAAGTCGCTCAGCAGATGAACTGCAAAGCAAGATCAGTAAGCAGAATGGTGGGTCTAAAGAATTAAAGGAGTATAAACACCTAACTTTTGGGTGCGTGTTTTTTGTTTGTAACGATGCGTAAGGCGTTGTTATACGTGAATTATACCACCTGGTATTCTCCTATAACCAATAAATAATTTATAACAACATTTCTTTCTCGTGCTGTTTCGGTCTCAGTTTCAACAGCTGAATGAGGACTGTGACGCCAACGTGTACTTACAGGTCATGTGAGGCATGAAAAAACTGCAATATAATCACTGCTTCCACATTAGTTGGCATTCCGGCTCTTCAGGAAGGCTGGCTTCAGCAGTGCAGTAAATCATAACGATGAAGCAGCGATTATATGGGCGTTTTTCGATGCCTCACGTGACACAAAAGCACTCTTTGACATCACAGCAATTGTTCGGCTGTTGAAACTGAAACAGCGTGACAGAAAAAATTCAATTATAAATTATTTAGCGGTCATGGGCAAATATCACATGGTGATTCATGCGTAGTAGTATTTTCCACATAATTGTAGAGAAGAAAACATGCCACCACAATTACGTGCCTATACTCCTTTAACATGAAAACCAAATGGAAAATGCTCTTGGCCATTCTCTCCATGCAAATGATGTGTGGTGTATAATATTGTTACGTGGTGGCCGGCCAAAGAGTGAGACGCAATGAACGATGGCAGAGATATGATTTGCATGGAGGGAATGGCCGAGTGCTCTGTACCAACCACTGCCAGCTTTGTCGTCTTTTTTCACAATATTCCATTTTCTCATGAACATTGTCACTAATAGGAAACTGGGTGGCGTGTCATTGTTTGCGTAAGAACTTAAGGGCACTGAGAAGTTCCCTAGGCAGCCGCTGACCACACACCATACGTGGCAAAATTACTTTTGAAAAGTAATTAAATTCCATTACTAATTACTTTCCTATAAATCACAGAAGTAATTACATTACAAATTACTGGTCTCAAAGTAATGACATTACATTACAATTAGCTGCCTTAAGTAATGAAAATTACTTGGTTTCGATGCTAAAATGTTGCGCATTGGCCATAGTTTGTGCAAAATTTCGAGTTTTTTGTTTTTGTTTGCACCGCCACTGAGCTTGAAAATGGGCGTCAGAAATTTTTCCCCTTTTTAGTCAATTTGAACTGCAGCTTTACTGATGTAGATGAGGTCTTTGTCATATCATTCTTCAATCAGAAGTACATTGTTCAATGTGTAATATGGTCCCACCATCCTGATTTTGAAGAATTTGTCATCCGCGTAAACAGTGGGAGTGCAGTGACTGCTTATCCACGCATCATCCCAGAAGTGCACAGGCGTGCGAGAAGCTGCCAATTCTGCTGTTCAATTGATTTGTTCTGGAGGCAAGTTGGTGGAAATACATTGTATGTCGCTGGGACGCTGTTGCCTATCTTGCCCTTGAGTTAGAAATACGGCCTCAGATGAGGCCACAAAAACCCGACAACTCATGGCCAACTTTCTTATATATGTCAGTTGAGACTTCTTGTCAGTGTCAAAGTACTCAAAGACGTCAAAGTACTTGCTCAAGCACTCGCAGTGCGTCTGCATGAAGGTGCCATATGGCTTGCCTTGGTCATCGAGCTCTCCTGGTGGCCATGCAGTGCGTTTGTGTGTGAGACCTTATGCAGTGCACGGAGATGCGTAGCAGTACTGTGACTGATATGCAGACTTCACCAAGGCAGTGCTGACGCCTGCGCGCACCTCTCGTCCACGTGCTTCCCTGGGGTGCTGGCTATTACTACTTGCACGCTTTTAAGGCACAAGCCTTAAGTGGCACATTAACATCGATACCCGGCATTGTTGTCGATGTCCAGGAAAAGTGGTCCGTAACCCCCAATGACATAGTCAGCAACGAGAAAAATTTCTTCCAAGGGTGCAGAGAATTGAACCCAGGGCCTTCAGATTGCGAGGTGATCACACAGCCCATCGGCCACAAAACCGCGTTGTTTCTTGGCAAGTAATGATTCATTTAATGTATGTGTTGCCCTATGACTATAAGCTAATGAGTAGGTGTGTCACTAGAAAGGAAGGAAACAATATAAATTAAAAAGTAAATGTTTTTTGCCTTCAAAGCAAGAAAGTAGTCTCTAGTGTGTCCGTAATTTATTCTTGCTTTGGGAGTCGCCGTGGTGGCTTATTGGTTATATGGTGCTCGGCTGCTGACCCAAAAGACTGGTTTCATCCCGTCTGCGGCAGTCTCATTTCGGTGGAGGCGAAATGCTATAGGCCCGTGTACTGTGCGATGTCAGTGCACGTTAAAGAACCCCAGGTGGTCAAAATTCCCGGAGCCCTTCACTATGGCGTCCCTCATAGCCATAGCCGATTGCTTTGGGACGTTAAACCCCCATAAACTGCATCTTTGCTTTGTATACGCTCATCTCCCTAACGCGAGGCCAAAGCATGGCAGATACGAGGAGAAGCATGGACTCGGTATGCAGCAAAAGTAATATTGCTAGTAATTGATTAGTTTTCCGTGAAATTACTGCTTGAAAGTAGTTCATTACATTACTAAATTACCAGGCCACAAAAGTAATGAATTACATTATAAATTACCGAGAAAAGTCATTTAATTACTGTAAATATATTACAGTAATTTATTTGCTGGCTAATCTGCCACACACTGATTTCAAGGTGATTGCACACTGCTTTTCAATGAATGCGAAATCCTGACATGATAGCTTTTGCAAATGGTACGAAACAACGCCTTTTGCATTTTTAAGGCAAAGGTTTGTGCCACCTTCCCTTTTATTTTTCTCTCCCCCCTTCATGTTTTTTTTTTTTTTTTGATGTTATGAATGCAATGTTTTAGCAATAAGCTTGAATTAGCCCCTATGAAAAATTTTTTTGCTGTTCTGCACGTGACTGTCTCTATGTCCAGGTTTTGCGCCATTTCCTAGTCCCTGGCATTTATTAGCACTTTCACTTCAATAAAACTTTTGTGAATGTGCTGGCACAAATTTTGAAAAGTTCCTTTGCTAGCGCTTGCAAGTTGTTTCCATATTTTTGTTTTCCATGGGGGTGAAGTTTTATGGCATGTCCAGTCCGTCAACTATTTCTTACCGTTCTCAGATTTGTCCCGTTACACTTATGTATTGTGGAAGAGCCGCAGCTGCTCTTAAGATGCTTCGTGTCCTTGCCTTTGTGCAGGGCAGCAGCGGCGTCTTCTCCGCAGTGCTCAGTTGCATGTGGGCAAAGCATCCAAAAATGATGACTAGCTTGGCTGGCATTTTCTCTTGGTCTCTGAATGCATCATGTGGTCAGAATTTGGCAAAATTATGGACATGTATACCAGGGAATCATTTCAAAAAGTTATCCAGGATTTGTATTGTGAATAAAAATAGCACAACACGCATAATTTTTCGTTTTGTGATACTGCAGATTACACGAACCAAGAACAGAACAGCAAGGTTCTACTGTATTTCTTTGAAGGGCTGTGACGGTTTTAAAGGGTGTCTAGCAACCTACAATTGTCCAGAGGAATTTCGTTTACCTGGAAAATTCTGGCAGTTGTGAGGGATACCATCAAGGAAGTGGTCAAGTCTGTGAAAAGGACGGACTGAAATTAACGCAGAGGTCTGCTGCGAGTTTTAACGATATTGTGAGTGTCCAGCACACGGTCCGTTCTTATTGGCATGACATAGTTTTGCTTCTAATGAGTATTAGGCATGGCAGCCTGTCTGTTTTAGCTGTATTTTTTCTTGTCTTCAATTAAGTGAGCATTGTATATACCGTATTTACACACATAATTTGCGCACTTTTTATTCAGAAATTAGGGCTCTAAGAAGGGGGTGCGCAAATTACGCGGGGATTTCGCGAGCGCGACTTAAACTCCACAAAGGTCATAACGCGCAATATAGGTATATTGTATGTTGCTGCGTACACATCAGCACCCGGACCCGCACCCTACGCTGGCCGGCCCCCGAAAAAAAAAACCCAGCCATTTGTTCGATAGTTCCAGATTCCGTAAGTTTGCTTTCGCAACTTCGTCTGGGAAAGCAACCGCGAATCATTAAATCAATTATCAGACCACACAATTCTTTAACAGTACCGCGCGAGTATCGACCAAACTGCTTGTCAGCGCCTTATCACGGCGCGCAGCTGAGAAGCCAGCGAGAATAACCACATGCACACAAGTTTGCTGACACAACGATTATCGTCTATGGACAAACTTGTGCGCACGCGGTTATTCTCGCTGGCTTCGCCACTCCGCGCCATGATACGGCGCTCACAAGCAATTTGAAACTTGCCGTATAGTTGTGATATCCCATCGCAAGACACGACCGAACAAACACAAGTCGTCAGAGCGACAGAGAAAAGCATAGCCGGCAGTCGAGTCACATGCATCAGCCAAACAAACAGCGGTGTTGGCTCTTCTATCAGCTGCCGATCCTCCCTGAAAGCGCTGCTGGCCGTTCCGAGTGGCGATGCCGCTGGTGCCACCGTGATTGTAACAGCGGCCCGACACCACCGTGCACAATGGATTCAAAAAGCCTTCCGAACAAACACTCGGAATAGCCGAATGCTACTGGGTAGAGCCCGCGTGCATGATGGTGGTCTAGCGCAGCACGGTACGTAAAATATGCAAGTAAAAAATTTTTTTTTTTGTAAACCCGAGTGAGAAGATAAGGGTGTGCAAATTATGCGTGTAAATACGGTACTAGTTGGTTCTGTACAGGTTGCCACACTCCTCATTAAGTTTGGTCTGGTGCATATCAATAGACACAGCTACGTTCAAAAGTATTTTCTGTTGAATAAGCTGTAGTCATAGGAATGTGCAGAATTCATGCGCTTTCAGTATACTGATGCGAGGTGCCACTCCACCCCAATGTGGCATCAAAATCAATCTGTAAATCTTGCTCTCAGGCCTCGTCAATCTTGTAGGCTATTGCAGAAACAAACAGAGGCTAGTTTCTCTGCGGTTCGAGCTGTGATGACGAGGTCGTAGTAAGCTGTTACTTTTTGTGGAAATGCTTGGTGCTTGTCCTGTGGCATTGCTGCTATCGAAAGGGGTGCCAGAGTGTGCCTTCATTGGAAAGGCAGTAAAAGGCAGTGGTTCTCGGTGATGAGCAAACCAACCTTTGTCAGCCCTCTTTTTCAAGGGTTCCTTCTTGAAAGCCTGAAATATTCTTTTGCAGTACAATGAACAGTGTAAGCATGCAGAGTGTTCCGTTTAGAAATTTTCCAGAATTGCCTCAAAGTAGAGTTGTTTGTTTCTTTTGTGAAAGCACATGTATGTCAGCACATATGGCCACCACTCTTATGAACCATTAAAAGAAAGCAAAAACTTGTTAGCATAATTTTAACAAACTTCCAAATCTAAGAGTCCGGATCAGTCAGGCACTTTTCGTCCAGTGAGAATGAAAACAGCTGCTGAAATTTCAGCACAGATTCCTAGTTGAAATGTGCCAGCATCTGTGAGTCCGTTACGGCCAGGGATTCCAGTGTGGTGAAACCCATACACAAGAGTTAAGTGGGCCATGTCCCGTTAAGAATGCTGCATCTGGGGCAGCATTCCACAGCTGGAGGTGTCGCAAGAAAGTGTGGAAGAGGTCGTCTTGTTAATGCTCTAAAGCATATCGCTGTACTGGCTGCCATTTCGAAAGGCCCTGATATGCACAGCATGTGTACGAGAGCAGACGATGCAGCGGTCCCTGTGTCATTACTTTTGGAGCCCACATGACCAGGGTTGCTGCTTTTCCTCGGGAGCGATGTCGTAATGCACCCCGACACTCAGAAACCGAAATCGCTCAGTATAAATAATGCGGTAATATTTAATGTTCATATTTAAATTGCGGAGCACGTATCACGCACCGGGTGGGAGTATGCAATGTTTGAAACTAAGAACACTCCAACCAAAAATTTGATGTCTCCGCTCCTTTAAGGTTTTTGGTTTAGCATATGGAGCTTGTGACCTCCTGTGTGCCAGCGTCAGAAGCCTTTCAGAAACCCTTTCGTTGTTTGTCTTGACTGTTTTTATTCATTCCTGGTCTCTGCCTTGTATACACTTCTTTTTGTGTGTGGTTTCTCTGGCACATCTTGAACAATGTTCCTTTTATCCTTTTTTTTAAGGATCTTTCTAATGTCCATACGCAAAACCACTACAGGAGTGCGTGGGCTGCTGCTATAGTCTGTTGGGAGATGTCCTTATCTTTTTTCCCTCATATGCATTCCATTTTTGTGTATTTGTTTGTGGTTTTCTCTTAGTGGTTTATTAGTTGCATTTTATTGTTCTGAGCTTGCATACTTTTTTCTCTTTTCATGGCATCCAACCCTGTGAATGACTGACACTAGTGGAGGGACTGCAGCAGCCTACCTTGCATGGCGCGGCAATCTCTGGTCCAAGGCACCTATTCCCCGTTCCATGCTATTGGCTCAAGATTGTGCCCACAAGTCTGCACCTTGGCCTACAGGCAGAGTCTCATTAGGCCCACGTCGGCCAGGACTTCCTTGCCAAATAAAGTGTTCCTACCGACACGCCTTGTCAGTAATTGATGAAGCGTATGAATAAATGAGTAACAACTTCGTTGGCCGTATAGAAAAACCGTGTTACAAAGCAGTTTTTTTTTAAGGCCATACCCAGCCACCACATTGTTTCCTCTGAGCAACCTACTCATCTTTGAGGTAAGTGCTTGCCGTGTGTCGCATCACAGTCTGAAGTGTTGCTGCAGAACCGCATATTGCCTTCCTGTTTATGCCATTGCAGCAGGAAATGCTCCACAAAGCTAACGAAAAAAAATAAATTTCGCCAACATACTGCTTTCAGACAACTGCTAAACGGGTGCTGAAGCCCACTGAACATTGTAATTGAGGCCCTTTGAATTGAATGTTCTTTGTAGGTATTTTACAAAGGCAAGATAGCAGTGCTACTGGGATTGCAAGTCGCTGCAAACGAGGTGGATTCTGTAGCACTGGGCTCTTGCTGGCAGTTTGTGAAATCCGCATTACCCGAAACTGCACTGTAAAAGAGCATAAAGAAAACGATGTCTTCCTCGGTAATTCATGCCATGCAACATGACATGGAAACCATCGCATGGCCAGTTTATCCATTGCCTTCAGGTTCAAGACATCTGCCAGTTTCTATACGGTAGCTTGAGACTGTTGCACTGGAAAATTACATTTCTCTTGAAGGCACTTTTTGAGCACTAATTGGGTTTACCCTGGTTTTCGTGATTTATGTTTTGGGTGCACAAACTGGGTAATATCGGGCTTTAACTGCTAACAAGAGGCCCTAAATATTCGCTAAATTTGATTTATAGTCTTCTCTTACTGTTGTAACCTATCTTTCCTCAAGCAGGACGGTAGCTGAGTGAACTCGCATCACCTGTTAATGTCAATTTTTTCTTTTCTCAGCTGCTGAGGGCCATTATTGCCAGAGGGGTATGTAAGGTGTGTACTGTAGACAGGTAAATCGCTTAATTCAAACCGACGGTATTTACAAACTGGCACTTTGCTCCCATCAAAATCGCGTATTTCAGTGCGACAAAGCTGCCGGTAATATAAGCATACGCAACGGCCGTACAGCTTACCTGTCCTGACCGATGAAGCATGGCAATGCAGCGCTGCATGTGGCCATCGTGGAGAACCACTCGTCTACTACCCCTGTCACACGGTGCTTTCGAAGTGCAGTTTCTCTCCCCAACTGCGCTCCTGTTCCTGCCACGACGTGGGACCAGTTTATTTTACCGTATGCGGTGCCTATCGAGTGGAATATATGAGGCGCCGCTGACAGTGCTGATGAGCGGTCGCATAAGAATGAAAAGACCCGTACCAACCCATGGTCGGGCTCCCAAATTTATTCTGAAGTCTGCGTAAAGAACTATTTTCGGTCCCCTTACCCTTTGTTTCTAATCAGCATAGTTTGAACAAATTTCCGGTCGCTTAATAGTTTGAAGTATCGAGGCGTCGAATGCCTGACCATTGGTACGTGGCTATATATATATTTCCCACCCATGGCGCGCGTGCAATTTGCCCCTAAACGTAATGACCGTTGGATATATTGTCTTCATCTTCAAAAGACGTGTCGAAAATCTCAAAAGTTTAATATAGCGACAAATTTATATATGAGACTGCTCAAAGGGAGCACGACTACAAAACCACCGCCGCACACACGCGTTCACTCTTGGCGCTCTTAATTCAGTTCCAATAGATTGACCGAAAGTTTGAGCTATAAAAGTGAGCACGAAACAACGAGAATTCACTGCGTGAGCGTGTGTTTGAGGAATGATCGCGCATAAAAGGTTTTACCACTAAACGCACTGATCATAGTGCTTGCATGCGGCACAGCGAAACGGTGATATCTATATGAGATGGAATTCCGCATCTGGCGCTTCTAGCCCTCGCAATGAAAAGAGGCAGGATTAATTTTTCCCTTTGCAAAACAAACATCTAGTAGAACCCGCTGTTACGTTCGCGGTTGCTGCGTTTTTCCCGGTACGTTTTTTTTTATTCATATGAGCCAGATAGTCCAGCTGCCACAGAAGCCCCTTCAACTGAAACTCGATCGCCTATATCTGTTAAATAATGCAATTGTTGCATAATTCTCTTGTCGTACTTCGCGAAAGTCATCTCACGATGGTAGTTTGCACCGTCCCGGAATTCGTTCAATGCGCGCGTAATGGCGACGCCGGCCAGAAAAAGCGATACTATACACGTGCTCTATATAGGCACTTGTTCGCCGCTACGTTCGGCGACGTCTGGAAGCACCCAGGCCAACGCCAACATACAGACCATGTGATTTTTTGTGCATCTGTTGGCACAGTTACATCGACGCTGCGACGCTAGCGCGAACGACAGCACAAAAACGAAACTATGCCGCGGCAGACTGCACAAACAGCGCTGTACGAAATGCGCTTGCGTGGGTTCGCTCCGACAGTTTTGTTTCTGCCATCCGCATTTATTCTTGTCGCCTGCACTTTAAAATACACAATTTCTAGATTCCAATATAGCGATAATTCTATGGGATTAATGCGGCCACCGCGATAGCAGCGAAGAAGCGCACGCGTACTGCATCTTCGCACGCTCCAGGTATGCTCCCTCTTCATTGCTAAATACCTTCCACAGACAGCTGCTCAGGCTAACTGAGACTCGTCGCAGTGCGTTTCTGAAGGACGTTATTTGATTATGTCAGCTTTGTCCCCCTTTCCCGTATATATCGTGTTCATTCTACTTGATCACCATTGGATGTGCCATGCTGGGCAATGTCCCACAAATCCTCTTGAATAACGTTGCCGTAGGCTCGCCTGATATCCAGAAATGCTATCCACAGGGGCCTGTGTTCTCTTTCAGCAATCTCTATATAATGCGTCAATGAAAACAGATTGTCGATAGCTCCAACCTCCTCTGTTTCCGGAACCCATTGTGTAGCTCCCCTAGCACCCCCTTGTTCTCCACCCAAGCCTGCAGTCTGTCCTTTATAATCTGCATCACCACTTTATAAACCACACACCTCACTGCTATGGGACGGTATTTGCTTATGTCAGCTTTGTCCCCCTTTCCCCTATATATCATGTTCATTCTACTTAATCGCCATTCATCCACTATCATTTTGTTCACTAAATCTATTAATGTTTGCTTGGATTTTGGTCCTAGCTTCTATATTAACATAATCGGAATACCATCTGGTCCTGTCGACGTGTCACTAGCAACCTTCTTCTCTTGTCATAAGGCGAGCGCATGGTTGCGCTCTGTGGAGGGCCATTGCGTCCGACACGGCCGCGCATCGAAGCGAAGTGGCAGATGACGCGAAGCGCCACGCCCAGGTCCAACTTCTGCGCCACTCGACTGCGATGAGTGGCCGTGTCGGACGCAGTGGCCCTCCAGAGAGTGCAGCCACGCACTCGCGTGTTCAGGGTGGACGACCCTGTAGTACGTATGGGACCGCTGCTCGCTTCGACTGAAGGATGCCTCGGGGACTGCACAACCACCGTGCCTGATGGTATTTCTGACCATTGCCACACGTTGTAAAGAATTCACATTACTGACTTGCCTATACTCTGCGCAAATCAGGACGAAAGCTCGGAACGGATGAGCGTACATATGGCCACTCGAACAACCCATAAATTGCGCGAAATGAAAGCGTATTTTCATACGGTCAATTACGACAAGATTTTCCTGAGAAAGCTTCGAAAAGACTTTCATTTTTCTGGAGTGCCTTCGAAGGCACAGGCACTACACAAGTGCGAGCCCACAAACCACACAAGCGTCCTTTCACAACGAATGTGCCACACCACACGTCCAGAGCATCCAGAGGCCGACCAAACAAGCAAGCGATGCAAAACGCCCGCACGACCGCGATCCACAAGTCACAAATATGGGTGAAAATAACGCTTCCGTTATTACGACCAGGTCGGAATAACGATTTGGCTTGGCTTTCCGTTATTTTCACCTGGTCGAAATAACGCCGGCCGCGTTTTTATGGAAGCAAAACGCTAAGGCGCCCGTGTGCTGTGCGATGTCAGTGCACGTTAAAGATCCCCAGGTGGTCGAAATTATTGCGGAGCCCTCCACTACGGCACCGCTTTCTTCCTTTCTTCTTTCACTCTTTCCTTTATCCCTTCCCTTACGTCGCGGTTCAGGTGTACAACGATATATGAGACAGATACTGCGTCATTTCCTTTCCCAAAAAACCAATTATTATTATTATTATTATTATTATTATTATTATTGGGGCGCTTTCAGCCAATGCGACTGCAGTTGCGAGGTCCTACGGCACGCGTTACAACGTGCTCTTCTCGCTGTAGTGGCTGCGTTTCGATAGCGGCGCAACGCACAGAGTCAGTGCACGTTAAAGAAACCCAGGTGGTCGAAATCATTCCGAAACCTTCCACTACGGCGTCGCTCACATCCTGGGCATCGTCTCGAAATGAGCACGCACAATACGCGCTTCAGTCCAGCTGCGCAATGCAAACTGCGCTTGTGAAGCAGCATATTTCACGCAAATAATGATGCCAGTTCACGAAACATTATTTTATGGTAAATATTCATCTTTGACACTCGCAGAAAACTCGCGGTAAGCGAAACGGGCTCATTTTCGCCTCAGTGGTAAAAATTTAGCCTACGCGATGCGCTCATTTCGGCTGCGCGCCTTACCGCGCCTCTGCCGTCAGCGCCGCCACACGGCATCGGCGCGCTGCGGGGCCGTGCTTCCCCGGCCGGTTTTCACACCTGCCCACTCTAGCCACCTTAACTATGCGGGAAAGATATTTTCGAAAAAAGAAAACGAGTTAATATATATACTTATTTCCGCTTTGTGAAACTACCAAATGGTGCAAAAGCAGTCTTGTTAATATACGAAACCATCACTAACCAAATACGGGTTATTTCCACATTCTTTGAGCGCCAAATCGGCCAAATCACAGAGCACTTGCAACCAACACTGCGGCAACACTGCAGTGGAGGGTCACCGGAACGGTTAACACGTTTCCTTCCGATAAACCTTCGCGGCTATCACTAAACACGCGACGTGGGTGCGTCCAGGTGGAGTATTGCATGCGAGAGGCGCGGGCAAGAGTTCACGGCAAGTGTTCGCACTGACGACGCCGCACCGAGCTGCAGCCTCAAACCACGAACCTGATGTGCTACCCGGACCAGCGTCTCGAAATAATTTTCTCACCTTTAGATGCACCCGCAGCGGTGGGGCTCAGTGGTTAGAGCGCCCGCTCGGCTATTGAGCCGGTGTTCCCGGCTTCGAACCCGGCCGCGGCGGCCGCGTTCCGATGGAGGCGAACCGCAAAGGCGATCATGTGCTGTTCGATGTCAGTGCACGTTAAAGATCCCCATGTTGCCGAAATTGTTAGCCTTACAAAAGATTGCACATACCCACACTGGGGGATCGGCCAAGAATCGGACGCATAGGTTGCTATACACCGGAACATTATTCCGGACCCCTCCACTGCGGCACCTTAGTTCTTCACACCCAAATTCCTCCGTTGCCTTACGCCGCGGTCTGGGTGTTCCCCGAGGTGAGACAATTACAGGGACATTTTCTTTCCTCAAAAGCCAATTTTTCAATTTACCTACAGGTGCTCTGTTGTACTGCGGTTGAGCGGTCACCTTGAATGCCACGATAAATGTCCTAGTGCAGAGACTGAACCCCTTACGCCTGCACTCGACAATGGCAGCAGTTTCTCAGCTGTAACATGAACTACAATACCTTTTTAGGGCATGCAATGTAAGCAAAAACAACTGAATTTCATTCTGAAAGTGGTCACCTATGGGACACACCAACTGGAGCCCTCCTGGTCTTTATATTTGCCATCGAAGTTGTCAACTATGTAATGAAGTAATGGTTACAGCAGAATTGAAGTGCTCTGATAGCTTTTTTTATGAGAGCTTAATTACATTCAGCAAGTATGAATGTGCTCGTCATATTTTGTTTAAATGCACTTGCATAAATCTCAGTTCAGCATGCCTCAGCAGCAACAGAGAATGACCATTCTCTGTTCCTGCCTGCAGCACACCAGATATCACATATTCAGAACCAAAGGACACATACGTCAACAATTTTTATTGTCATTCATAAATGTAGTGGGGACAACAGATAAGAGGCGGGAACGAGACACACATGAAAGAAAAGGCGGCAGGAAAATCACAGTAGCAAGGCAATTCACTCACCCTCACCTGCACATTCACTGATTCGTCACAGACAATTTGTGAGCACATCCTCTGCATTACACAAAAACCACTCATTTAGTCGTGCAGACTCAAAGGCTGGATTTAAGCCCTGCACTATGCGGACTCGCCACAAAACATTAATACTTTAAGATGCCGTTTGGACACATTCTTACAGCCATACACTTGCTAGCACAAACTTACCAACAACAACAAAAAAAAAAAACAAATATCCTACCATGAATAGAAAAAAACGTAGATATAAGAGGAGAACAGGCACGCACTTTTTGAAAAGAATACATTTGTGAGGCTTAGCAACAGTCACTCACTCAGACAGCCATAATGGACACCTCTGTATTTACATAAATGTTACACAATATGCCGTTTGTTCAGGACACTGCACTGCTCATGACAGCCAGTCATTGGACATCATAAAAATACCTTGAAAAAAACAGTCACACTTTGTGTTCATACATGACCACTCTCTCATGCTAATTAAAAACAGGAAGCCACAATACTAAATAAAAATAGCACTCAGTATAATGAACCTCTGTGGTTTCTTGGGAGCTCACAAAACAGCCATTCCATTAGAAAAGATTGGTGCTTCAAGCATGCAACACAAGTAAAATGAATGCGAAATGAGACGAGTGAAGCTTAAGTTAACAGAGCACATTCGCCAATTTCCTAAATGAAAGAAAAAAAATGAGTTTAGCCAGTACAATGTCACACCTTCTCTATGCTTGCTGCCAACTGCAAGCAAGTCGAGAGGCAACAAGGGATTAAAAAGCAGATGAATATAAATCTGTAATGAGAATCTAGAGGACTGAACTTCATTACAACCGGAGCAGTATACAAGGAGTGCAAGAAGAAGATTTGCAAGTGGCCTTTTGACAGAAAAAAAGACAACTGAAATAGGTATTTACCATTATATACTAAGATAATAGACATTTTGGGTAAGTTTTCCACAACAGAAACAAATACCAGTGCTGTTGGGACCATTTGTGAAGAGTAATATGGTTGCTCTGCAGGCAAACTGTTACAAGCTCTTTTGAAGCTAGTCATATTATTTTGGCAAAACAAAAAAAAAAAGCAGAATATATAAAAAGAACAAAAGATTATGGCATAACGATACTCCATGCATAGCACGCAAAAATAATTTCAATAACATGATGGCAGGATGCCAGTGTAAAAATAAACAAGGATGTTTGCCTCTGTGGTATTTAGTCCCCCATTTTATGGGCCATTGGGACACTCATAAATCGTGCATATTTACATATATGGTGCACAAAAGTGTCACCCAGTATGCTGAACTAAACAACCTTTTCTTGTCTGCCCACAGAACACAGACTGCAAGTCTGTCTTAAATGCACAGACTGCTTGCCACTGTGTGCATGTGTGGGTATTGTTAGCAGACATTTATTAGGTTACATATTTTTTGCCCCCCAGCCTTCAAACAGAACAAGAGCTACGAGGACCACAACAACAAAAGCATAATGGTGAAAAAAAACATCACCACATCAGCAAGCACTACAGAAAGCTAAGAAGGCAGAGGCTACAGAGTGTCAAGCAAGTAAAGAGCTCCACTAGTGCAGTTCAACCTAAACGAAAGCCAACAATTCTTCACAAACCTCATTAACATAAAAAAAAGAGCACAACAGAATACCATGCAAGTTGAGTGCACCAAAACTCCATTGCATCATTTCTGCTCACAGTAACTTAACACTTATTGCATGGCAGAATGACAAATTCAGTTCAGCAGAGCTTATAACAAATTCCATTTAGCAAGAGCGGGCAAAGAAACTATCAACAAAATAAGCAACCACCTAGCGCATCATATTTATGACAATCATGCACAGCTGAATCGCAGTTCCTGTGAACTGTATTACCACCATCTTTGTATGTGTATGGCACGCACATATTTCAGCACGGAGAGATTTATACTCTCTGGCACAACTCATGCACATACAAAACAAGCACACTAACTGTGGATGGACTGCAAACTTAGCATGCAGTTGGGCACTGTTAAGAAAGTTTAACGCTTCAGAAGCATATGTGAGAAAGAAGAGCTTCTGAATTTGCATGCATAAATTCGCTGTTAAGATCGCTAAGAATAAAAAGAGTGGCATAGATAATGCATCTTTCCTGTGCATTCAGTGCTTTAGTATGGCTTTGAGTAACAAGTGGTGGTTGGCAGTTGATTTCTGAAGCCTGTTTTGAGTGAAGCAACACACAGATTCTTGTAAGCTTGATGTGAACCTTGCGCATAAAGCTAATACAATGCTGTTCCTGGCACAGCTAGCTTTTCACTGCACTAACAATATTGGAACTTAATCCCATATGCTGCAACCTTTCCAGCATATAGCAGCACTTGTAGAATGTATGTTGCATGGCACAACCGTAGTTGAAAGTGATGCAGCTCTCCCCTGTGACAGAAGAGACCTCAATGGCCGTCAAATTGAGACCCTAGAGATGCTCTTTTACTATTATTGGTCACCATTACTGCTCACAGGCACACATCCAAATGTGATCCAGTCTAGTTTCAGTATTGAAGGTGAAAAGGTGGGAGTACAGGAAAACTGCTGCTGACCCATAAATGACAGTTCACGATAAGCATCTAAATAAAGCTGTCACTTCTACCACGACACAAATGGCAAGAACAGCCAAATTAAAAGCAGCATTACTTTTTTAATATGACCTGTGTGAAATAAACTTGCCAGGCAGCACAAGGCATGAAGTACACCAGTAGGCTACATGTGCCTGAACAGTCATTGCCAGAAAAGATATACACATTAAAGTTCTGCCGACACTTTTCCAGTGACCTATGTCATCAGCTGTCTCACTAAACCATGCTGACTACCTTGGACACTGGCTGCATCAAGAAAAAAAAAAAAGCTCAAACAATGTCTGCTGAAACATAATAAATACAATTAGTATAACTCAGACAGAAACAGGCCTTTGGGGCCACAGTTTATAAGGCGCATTTTTCTGCAACTGTTTCTTTCACTTTACTAGTAGCAAGGACTGGAAAGCACATCACCACCTTGACATCAGAAAACTAGGAAATCACTGCAATAAACATGCAGAAAGGGGAGTGTTCTTCGAAAGAACATGCTCATACAACAAAAACTGAACCTTTTTTCGATGTTGTCAACAGCCCATGCAAATCCTCGCACCTCTCCATTCATATTCGTCCATAGTCACACACACACACAGACATAAACTAGCAGATATACAAACTCTCAATACAATTCAGCACGATTGCCCTTCTCTCTACATGAGCATGTGACTAAAGAGAAGGATCAGCTAAAAGTGCATTTCAGCCAACATCACCTTCTCTCTCTGCCTGTGCAGTGGCGGAGGATAAATTAACTGCGGGCATCCCTACATGGCCACTTATGTCAAAACCAAAGGGAATACTGAGAGTGATGAAGCTGTGGCTTCCATCTTTCCGTTCCATGGTAGTTACCGTGCTGAGCAACTCTTCCCTGTCCTGTCCATCCTGGGCGCAGAGGAATGCACTAAAGAGAAACAAGTCCTGAAACAGAAGGAAATACGCAACTCCTGTTAGCAGGAAAATTGCCCTTTCAAGATGGACATGCTGCGCCATGGCAGCGGGTTCACTCAAGGGCAATAAAATACGATCCACATCACTGGCAAATGATTCATGTTATTTAATCAGTTTTGAAAGATCTGAAACCCCCACAAGACAGCAGCAGGATGAATAGACTGTTAGTTTAGTTAAAAGACGTCAGCTGTCACAAGGGTGCCCAGAAAGAAACATCTTGCTGTGAACAGTTCTCACAAACTTCTAATGGTAGGTCCCAATGACTCACGAATGGGACCTGTGTGGTAATATGAAAAGGAAGCGACCTCATGCTGAATACTGCCAGTAGCAGAACTAGAATTTTTAAAACTGCACCACTAGTGAACAAGCACTGCCAGCACCCCCTTTTCAAAATGGTCTAACAGTGAGCCACCATGTGTGAATTGTGAATGGGCACAACATGTGTGTGGCTCGTGCATATACCGGGAGATACTTTTCAATCTTTACAGCTTTATAAAAAAAAAAAAAATGGCCCTGACTGTTACCCAGCTGCTGCCTTCACTTAGTGGGCTTGGAAGACACAAAGTAACAAGATAGTGGTCACAGTTATGCAACTAATTATATGGGAAATGTTAATTTTTCTAGTTATTCACTTTATGCTGCATGTTGCCAGTGCAGCCTTCAAGATTATACTGATTCTAGACTAATCCAATTTACAGAATGTTCCAAAGTACAACAGGCCTTGAGATATTCATCAACCTCCTGCTTTCTTTCAGCCTGCGCCCAGTTGCAGCACACACTAAGAGTTCAGTTTTGGAATGAGGTGCGAAAAAGTAGAATATTTATTGATGAATACGTAAGACCAATTGCACTTGTATATTTATTGATCAACTCCCTACATTTTTGCACAGCATTCAAAAACTGGGCGAACAGCGTGCACCAGAACTGGCTTTTGATTTAACAAGATTATTGAAGTGGGCACCAGTTATTGCAGTTTAACACCTGTGCCACATGGGTACATTCAATGACATCTGAGTCGAATGGCATTCAAGACACGGAATGGCATTCGGACTTGACGGACTTCCGCGGTGCTACACGACACTTTCCAAATGCATTCGAAAGCTGCAGCTCATTTTCAGTGTACAACAACGACAACGGCGGCAGCAGTCACTGCGATGACACTAGTCCAACAACGACACCATCACGGTCAACAGCAGCATATGATTGTAGCACGACATGTTTTGTAGGCCAACGACACCGACGAATCCGATCGGTGGACGGTCAGCCTTCATGTCCTCGGCAGATCTGCGGCCGAGTGAAAACACGCTGATGAGGTGATGGCGTGAATATATTCGAGCTTCTACGTTATCCGTACTAGAAATAAGTGAAACAAGTGGCTATATTTCACATGTGCACACTTGAACACTCATCAGCGATAAGCACTTGCCAAAATCTGAATTTTAATCGACGACTGCTCCTTTCCCTTCCATGACAACTAGGCCTAGCGAGTCCGAGGTGTTCAGTCTGATTTCGGCGGTTGTGAAGAGCGAATTCACAAGTTTTAGTGAACGCAAATGGTCAACGAGTGTAGTTTTGACAACAGTGACATGAAATCGACGATTGCTTACTTCGCAGGACACATATACGATGAACGGGAAACGCCGGTGTGGCCCAAACTTCCGAGCAGTGCTTAACGGCCAGCAGCATTTGTCGCCATCGCTAGCTTGTGGGTAACAAATTAGGCCATTTCAATTAACGCGAATGGTCAAGAGGAAACAAGGTCAATTAGCAATATGCGCTGGTCCTACGCGATGTCAACAACCCAACTGTCAAGTGTTTCGCAGGGAAGCGATCGCATCGGCACTTCCCACAGATTGTCGCACTGCATAAACAAGCACAGGTACAACCACTACAAAGGAGATTATTTAACAGAACCAAAACACAGATTGCATTTCATGTTATGCAAATGAGCACTAGCTGTTCGTGCGCAGCGATGTAAACAACAGTATGAGTGCAGTCCTCCTGACCAGCACGCTCTTAGGGAAATTTCATGCTCATGCAGCAAATGTTCAGTGGTGTACTACAGTAAAAGCTCGTTTATTTGGACTTCAAGGGAGTAGAAAAAACATCTGAATTATTCGAAAGTTGAATTACAGAATGGCCCCCCCAAGACTGCCAAAAACAGTTCGCGTGAAAGCAAAATTTCTTTTATGGAAGCCTGGGCAATTGTCTCCTTTTAAGACAAAAAAACGCGCGACAACAGCGATGTCTCGCAGTTCCACCAAATGTTTTACCGTATTTACGCGCATAATTTGCGCACCCTTAACTTATGACCCGGGTTTACAAAAAAAAAAACTTTTTACTCGCATATTTTATGCACCGCGCTGCGCTAGACCACCATCATGCACGCAGGATCTACCCTATGGCTCTACCCAGTAGCATTCGGCTATTCCGCGTGTTTGTTCGGAACGCTTTTTGAATCTTTTGTGCACTGGGCGTTCATGGTGGTGTCAGAGGCCGCTGTTACAATCGTGGCGGCACCAGCGGCATCACCACTCGGAACGGCCAGCAGCACTTCCGGGGAGGATCGGCAGCTGATAGAAGAGCCAACACCGCTGTTTGTTTGGCTGATGCATGTGACTCGACTGCCAGCTACGCTTTTCTTGGTGGCTCTGACGGCTTGTGTTTGGTTGTTCGGTCGTGTCTTGCGATGGGATATCACAACTATACCGCAAGTTTCAAACTGCTTGTCAGCGCCTTATCATGGCGCGGAGCGGTGAAGCCAACGAGGATAACCGCGTGCGCACAAGTTTGCCCATAGACGACAATCGTTGTGTCGGAAAACTTGTGCGCACGTGGCTATTCTCGCTGGTTTCGCAGCTCCGCGCCGTGATAAGGCGCCGACAAGCAGTTTGGTCGACGCTCGCGCGGTACTGTTAAAAAATTGTGTGGTGTGATGATTTATTAATTCGCGCTTGCTATCCCGGAGGAAGTTGCGAAAGCAAACGTACGGAATCCGGAACTACCGAACAATTAATTGGCTGGGCCGCAAGCGATGACGCTGTTTTAGCGTCTTATTCAGCTTCATGCAACCTTCATGCCATCCCACAAGGTGGGGTGCGGGGGGTGCGCGGGTTTTCATTTAGAGTAAATTTTTTTCGGGGGGCGGCCAGCGGGGGGTGCGGGTCCGGGTGCTGACGTATACGCAGCAACATGCACTATACCTATATTGCGCGTTATGACTTTGTGGAGTTTTCGAAGTCGCACTCGCGAAATCCCCGCGTAATTTGCGCACCCCCTTCTTCGAGCCCTAATTTCTGAATAAAAAGTGCGCAAATTATGCGCGTAAATACAGTAATTCGTGCATGCTATTGGGAGAGGCGGAAGTAGAACTGCTCCATAATGGTGGGGTTCTCCGCATGTGGCGTCGCACGTGAGGAGACTTCACTGCACAAACAGCGAACAGCACGTGACGAGCGCAGAGTTCCGGCACGCTGTAAGAACTGAAATACAAAGCGGATGGAAGTGAGGGAAGCACGCATTGGCGCCGAAGTGGAAAGACGCCTTTGAAAAACAAACAAAAAACAGCAAGAAGGCAATCATCGTACCAAATGGTGTGCGGCTTGGCTGGTGCACTGTTATGCACAGCCTATAGCTGCCATCGGCACCGGCTGGCGACGAACCTCTGAAAACAAAACTATGCGGCCGGACCACCGGACTCTCTCTCGGCCTATAGACGGGATCCTGCCGACTGTCAACACATCTGCATTTGGGCGCAGATCAAAGGGGCCCAAAGGAAATGTAAAATCAATTCAGGCCTGACGAGCATGTCATGTCTTGACACAGCGACGCTTCGGGGGCCCGTCTGAATTGATCGATGTGAGCCCCGCGGTGTCCGAATAAACGAGCTTCCAATGCCATAAACTTGCATGGGTGTTTGGCGGGACTCCGGTAGCAGTCCAAATTTCTGAATTAATGGGGGCCGATTAAACGAGGTTTTACTGTAGCAGCGCTGTTCTTCGTATGTTTTCAGTTTCGGAACAGAGCCCGGCACTGGTTTCCTGATTATGACAGTAGCAATGCACGTCTCGAAAACTAACTTCAGCACTGTTCCTGGCATGTCTTCAGTCCGAATTAACTGGTGTGTGTGCGATTTCACTCCCAATGAATGAGTGTGTGGTGCCATTGACTTATGTACATTTTTGGTGGAAGGAAGCAGGGAGGCCGAATTTTCCGATTTAACGGGGGCAAAATTAATGAGGTGCGACTGTATTATCTTCAAGCACTCACTTAGACAGTAAACGAGCTATTTGCTGAACAAACAGCAGAAAAAAGTGAGCAGCGGGTATCGAAATGAACAGCCACAGAGCCAAAAGCATTCGTGCAGCTGTGGACGGGGCGAAGCGGCGACAGCTATTGGCCTGTTCGGGCTGTGTTCACGTTTTGAAGGCTTTCCAAAATCTGGAATGTCTCCATGGAGCTCCGTCAACTCGAATATCATCTGAACCGAATGCTGTTGAAAAACTTCGTGTAGCAGGGGTACAAGTCTGAAGCTGAAATGTTGACACAGGCCTGCATTCTATGTGTTGTTCTTTGCACTACTCTGTTCTGAGCAGCACTGAGCACAACCATGTATACCACACTGTGAATGCAATGTCTGTAGAAATGCAATTACTTTTGCAACACTCCACTTAGCCTCATCCTTGCTCCAAGTGTACGCTGTCAAAAAGCACTGCTGTTGCAGCACTCTCACAATGCAGGTAGGATGTGCTTGTCCATAACTTTTGTTGCAAGTAGTGCCATTAAAAAGGCCTCTGGGTTCCCTCCAATACAGATCTAAGCAGGGGTTACTTTAAGGCGGGGGGAATGCTCCCCACCTCTTCCAACAGAGGAATTCTGCACAGGAAAACTATGCTGAACCCCGGATGCAAAAAGCTGAAGAAATACATGGTTCAGAGACAAGACTGCCCTGAGAGTGAGCCATAAATCCGCTCCTGACTGAACTATAGGAATGCTCTTGGTCATCCTGTCTTCTTCAATGCCACACCATTTAGAGGAAACAGACTCCTGGAGGACATGCCTCATGAAGTCCTAGTGAACACTTATGCAAATGAAGACACTCACCACACCTACGTAAAAACAGCACTCACTGAATAGTGGAAAGCAGGGGTGGGCTAGCAGCTGTTGAACATCGTGCATTCGAGGTACGAGGTGGGCACAAAGCCCTCCTCTAGGTTCTCTCGTCGCACTCGTGTCCACCCGTCTCCTTGGTCTACCTCCACCACCAGGAACTCCTCCCCCTCCTCCATTGGGATTGAGCCCTCACTTTGGGCTGCAAAGCAAGATGGCACACTGGTGAGAGACTCCGTTCTAGTTATCACACTGCCTTGCATACAGGCTCTTTGGAGACGTGCCAGGCACCTTTAGAAAATTCCACAACAGTGGGGAAACTCTTGCTGAATTTGAAAAGAAAATCTCCCAGGCTTTCTTCTGAAGCAAAGAAGTTGCAATGACAACTGCACTGCAGCGCAAAAGCCAGAAAACAGCCAATTTTCTTGTTGCCTGGTCCAGCCAGCCTAGAAATGAGAGGTGAACTTAGCGGCTCACCAATTCAGGCTGCATCTGGGGGCAACAGCTAAAGCAACAAGGGGCACTGAACAAAAGCATACAAGGTCTGCTATCAGTCGTTGGAAAATTCTGCTGAACAGCTGCAGCAATAGTACAAGGTTTCCGCAGGTAGCCATAAGCCTAACCCGTGAAAGAGCCACACCCAGTCAGGATTCCAAAATGATGTTGAAGTTCTCGCACAAGTAAATTTGGTATCCAAAAGTTTGCTGTAGCGCTACCCATCATTTGGCAAGGAAGTGACCAACAATGCAAGCTGGAAGACTAACTACAGAAGAGCAAAGTTTGAATTCAAATTAACTCTATATCATGGGGCTTAATGCCCCAAAGCAATACATTGTCTATGAGAGACACCGTACTGAAGGGCTCCGGATGAATTTAAACTGCCTAGGGCTCTTTAAGGTGCACTGACACACAGGTGTTTTTGTATTTGGAGACAAAATACAGCCATCGTGGCAGGATCGTACTCATGACCTTGGTGTCAGCAGCCAAATGCCAAAGTCACTGAGCCACTATGGCGGGTGAATTCAAATTAATGAAGTGTAAATTCACAAGCTTTCACAGTACTTACATTTTACTGGAGCTAGCTCACATTTCAAGCTAGTACTACAATTAGTTGAGCTGAGCCCCCCAAATTTTTAATAATATCTGGGGAACTCTGACCACCCCATGCTGTAGGCACCAGAAGGTGAAGGCAAGCGAAAAGCAGGACAGAGAGATAGGGCACGCCCACATACCCTGCTTCTGAAGCAGAAGTCATCTGGTAGGCTGGTCCCTTTGGTGCACACCAACCCCTCTGCAGCACAATTGCAAGTAGCGTGCTTCAACCTTCTAGCTCTCTTCGGTCCGCTACCGCACGTCTGCGGCTCTGGCTTCCTACATGTGCCCTGTGTTCTGAGCCAGACGCTTTGGCTCAGCTGCATTTGCGAGCACTGGCTTGAGGGCATTCGTCTTAGCGTTCTTAAAGCACCAGAATTGAATGTCCTCTACAATTCATTTTAAAGCATGAGCTGCTGATGTGACACATTCAGCCGCCATTAACGCACAGCTCTTGCCGACCCCAAATAGCTCTTTACCATGAACAGGTGACCAATCCATTTGTGCAGCCCATGCCTTGCTCCTGCTGCCAACACCCTTGCCATCGGGTGAGATGCAAGATCGCTCGACGATCCAAAATTCTTCGAAATTCCCCTTGAACACTCTGCACGCTTCTGTATAGGGGTTATAGGTAGTCAAAGTAAAGGCACTGTAGCAGTCTTAACTCGTAAATGAAGGGATTGAAGAAAGGGTGAAGGAGGAGATTTAAAATATCGGAGTTATGCATGCTCCTACTGGGCGTCACGAGTTACGCAACACACAGCGAGCGTATTACATTGTAAATTTGAAGATTTGTGGGGTTTAACACCTTAAAGAAACACATGGGCTATAGGGACGCCATACAGTTGAACCCAATTATACAGAACCCTTAAATTGAATTATCCTTTATATTGAATAATTTCTGAGGACCTAAAAACCACAACAGGAATGTATAGGCAAATGTACGACTACACTGTACAAAATTAGCAGTCACATCCGCTGCATCTAACTTCGGGCAACAGCGGTGCTCGAGAAGATGGCTTTCCCTCAGGACACCTCCGCGGGTTAGCTCCCCCGCAGGCCGACTGTATTTCGGACAACACCTGTCGACTCAAGAAGCTGGCTTTCCCTCTGCACAACTCCGGAGGTTAGCTTTCCGCATAAACCTGCGGGTGCTACGATGCGACCTAGTGTGTGCAGACCAATGATGACACTGATTTTCTATGACGTAGGTGCATAGCCATCCAACCAGAACATGCGTTTTTACCGTGCTGCAACAGCTGTGCCCACGCTGTCATGCGGTTAGCAAATACAGTGCATTGTGCTGCCATCAACAATTTCGCATGGTTTCCATTGTCTCTGTGTATAGGCATTGGCAGCCATGGAATGGCGAAACCTTGCCTTTTCTATGAAAGTGGAAATTATAAAACGAGTTGAAAGAGGTGAGAAGAAATGCAAAGTCGCCACAGCATACAAGATGCGGAGAAACACACTGAGCACTACTTTGAAGAACAAGGCTGACGTTTGGGCTAAAGTGGAGAAGAGACCCGGTGCTCCTGGAGCCAGACGTGTACACACAGCAGCAAATAAAGATGATAAGGCAGCTGTGTACAGACGGTTCCTCAATGTTTGATCACAAAACGTTCCAATATCTGGCCCCACGATTAAGCAGAGAGCAAAGGGCTTAGATTTTGTTCTCAACAGACCAGACATCTGTGGTGGCTCCGGTTGGCTGCAGTGCTTTAAAGAATGCCACGAAATTGTCAGAAAGGTAATCACTGGTGAGAGTTGCATGAATGTCAATGCTGAGAACAAGTGGATTGAAGAAACTCGAGGCGATGTCATGGCAAGGTACCAACCATGTGATATTTTCAGCCCAGATGAAACTGCGTTATTATGGCAGATGCTTTCGAACAAAACACTGGCGTATTATGATGACAAGTCCTAAGGTGGAAAAATTAACAAGGCATTCTTAGAATACCAGTGTTGCTAGCCACCAACATGGATGAATCGAGGATGCTTTGATCACTCATGATCTGGTACAAGGGTTGAAGCACAGACGTGGTGTTTGGTGGCAGAAAGTGAAGCTCAATGCTGCTGAAACTGGCACTGCAGCAATTTTTTTTGCTGCAGGGACTTTCTTTAAATTAAAAAAAAAAAGTTTTTGCAATGCTTGCAGAACGCGCTTTCGGTTCCGGTGACCTACAGGTCCAAACGAAGAGCATGGATGACCTGCACTAAGTGACTGAAGTCTATGATTGGAACGATGACCAGGCAGGCCAAGGCCATGAAGTCTGCTTCCTCGTCGACAACTGCTCTGCCCACCGCTACAATGCCGGTTTCTGCAACATTCAGCTTCACTTCCTGCCTCCAAAACTATGTCTGTGCTTCAACCCTTGGACCAGAGAATAATCAGCGCAGTGAAGGCTGGTTATGGGAAACGTCTACTTGAGAGGCTCCTACAGTACCCGAGGACTGGAGGAGACCTAAAAATCGACCTCCTAGGCACCTCGTCTATGCTGAGTGGGTCGTGGAATGACGCCAAAACTGACACTGTTCAGAATTGCTTCCAATGTTTTGGTCTCTGCTTTCCCGGAGAAGACTGAGCAAATGCTTTGTCGGGTGAGTCCAAAGAAGCCGTCGCGGGTCTTGATTTGTGGAACCAGTAGTCCAAATTTCCTGGTGTTATCTGCGATACAGCAGCCGTAGGCGATTGTCTCCGCAGACGACGTCATTGAGACCGCGGGAGAGCTTGCAGACGTCGTGGATAACCAGGACACCACTGATGCGAACTGTGACGAGGAGTTGAGAGAAGGGTCACTCCACGCCAAACGTCCGAGACATTGCGCTCGACCATCTCCAATTTGTTCAAAAAAAATTCATGGAAACTTATCCTAATGTGCATATTCAAATCCTGAAATATTTTTGCCGAAAAAGAATTTATTTGTGAGGTGAGGGCAGTTTGAATATTCAGAAAAGGCAAGAAACCAGGCACTGCTCAATAAATAAAAAATTCAAATTTTTAGAAAACACTTCACAATTTTTTTCATTGACATTTGCACAGATTCTGGCTTTTGATCGAATTCGGAGCATGCAGCTTTGTACGGCATAAATATTTTTTAAATAAAAAAGTATGAAAATACCATTTTTGTCATTTTTTGGTTTGGTTTGGTTTATGGGAGTTGTTTAATGTCCCAAAGCGACTCAGGCTATGAGAGATGCCGTAGTGAAGGGCTCCGGGAATTTCGACCACCTGGGGTTCTTTAACGTGCACTGACATCGCACAGTACACGGGCCTCTAGAATTTTGCCTCCATCGAAATTTGACCGCAGCGGCCGGTGTTGTTTTTTTTCTTAAATATCAACTTCCCTGTGGAAATCCGGAAATAGCCGTCTTGTTTTTCTAGATGGCTAGTACAGTATTTACGCGATTGTAAGTCCAACCTATTCAAATTTCGAAAATCCGAAGTGGGGGGGGTTGACTTAAAATCGAAAACAAAGCATGGCACCATAAATAAAGGCAAGGCAAACAGGATATCAGGCATACTACAGCGTGGTTGCATTTTTGCTGCGCGGCTCCGTCACACAGCTCTTGGTGCTGGCCTTGAGCAGCTGCTATGTCAAAGCACAGAACCGGCATCCCCACCCCACACGAGGCGGCCGATAATGGCTGTCGATAAGCAGTAAAGCATCAGGTCACACACGGCCGCAGATTGTCTGCTGATAAGTGGAAGTGGCCTGATAACGGACTCTTGTTCTACTCTTAATAGGCGTCGTCCAATTTTTTTTTTTTATTTCAACCGCGCACTCGGCGCTCGATGGAAGGGCCGCTGTTCCAATCGCAGCGGCACCCACACTCGGAACCGCAGTGGCGCCGGGGAGTCTGAGTAGCCGATGGAAGAGCCGATGCCGCTCACGCGTAGTTTCTCTTTGGCTCTGACGCATTCGACTACTCCCGGCTGCGCTTCGTAAGTTTTTTTAATGTAGTGCTTCACCATTAGTCATTTGTGCTCCGTGTCCGGTAAGCAACCGGCACTCGTTCACGGCTACATTCGAGATGGCTGTCGTCACTCTTAAACGACGATGAAATGAACTGTGTGCTGGGCCGAAAGTTCAACATTCGGAACGAGTGATACAGGTGTGGCAGCTGCAGCGAAGCAAGATTTTCAGCTGTTCCACGCGATGCCGTGATGTGGCTGTTTGCGAATTGCAGGTTTTCGCTGCATGACGATGTTAAAATGACGAGCTGTGGGACCGCAGCAGCAATCACGACGGCAACGCTAGTGAGGACGATGGCGCAAGTGTGGAGTAGTAGTCCAGGGACTAACACATTTTAGTTTTGGAATGTGCCCACGGGCACTCCCGCGCACGGCAGCCGATAGCGGCTGGCGATAAGCGGAGGTAGCAGGATAGTGCTATCGTGTTCTATTATTAAAGGCCAAGTGTAAACGACCTCCAATTTTTTATTTTTTTATTTTTTTCCAGAAATGTGATGTGGGGGGTCGACTTACATTCGAGTCGACTTACAGTCGTGTAAATACGGTACGTATAACAAATGAAACCGAGTACATCGAAGTAAAAAAATACTAAAGTTGCGAAACGTGCATTTTGAGCTAAAAACAACCGTTAATTTCACCCTGAGGTGTTGCAAGTAAAAATACATAGCAGATTACTGAGAACACTTTAATGCCCTTCATTTCTGCAAAATTTTTATCGAGGTAGTTTTTGTTTAAAGTGAAAAAAGAATTTTTGAAGTTGAGTTCTCGCGCCGCAAGTTGTGTCGTCGTTTAACGCCTCGTCACCGCAGAGCACGACACTGCCGACACTGTGTCCAGATGGAAATGTACCGGTCCTGTTCTTAAGTGAGGTTTCCACTGCAGGCAAGCATGGAAAGGTTGAGTACTCGGACAGGTATTCGTGGGAAAAGATTTTCTTTACGTTGCCAGGGCGGCACATGCCCAAGTGAGCTAGTTGTTCGGTGCGGTTCTGTCGCAGTCAGTCATTCTTGTCAGCGCCATGGCAGACATAAGCACCAGCATAAGCGGTTGTGAGACACTGATACACCGATCTGGAAATTACCAGAATGGTCCGGTGTTGAAACAATCCGCGACGCAGCAGTACCACATGGTACCTGACCCTCGTGGCCGTCAGAGGCTCATGCCCGGTTGTTTCCGATGTGATGTCTTGGTTGCATTTGATTTAATCAGTGCAGTTTCTGCATTAATACTCCAGCGACAACTGTAGATGAGCCACTATGCTGGAGAAGCACCTTCATGCGAGCGGGCCACATTCACCACCAGTGCGTCTCGCGTTACTCGCCGCAGTGGTGCGCACTTCGCACCTTCACGTGCGCTCAGAGGCGCGCGGTCTCCGCGATCTTATTCGGATTTAAATAAAGCACTTGCGATACCCCTGCCATGCCAGCTGATAATCCCTCCTCGTGGTTCATGCGAGACAGCAGACTGAGTACCCTTGTCTTTCTTCTCTTGGCTTCCCCACATCAAAGCGGGTCTGTTCAAACTTCGAAAGCGAAAACGATCTCGTTTATTGCATACCATCCACCGAATGTCACGCGATATCTTCTTTAGCTCCAGCCCTAAAAATGCATGACAGTGAACAACGGCAAACTGAAGTTGTTATCTGGTCGTAAGTGTGGCGCCATGCCAGTTGCTGTGTTCTGAGGTGAAGAGGCGCTGAAAGAAAACGCAACTTGGGGTGCGAGAGCTCGACCTCAAAAATTCTTTTCTCATTTTAAACAAAAATTACCTCGATAAAAATTTCAGAAATGAACGGAAATACACTGTTCTACGTAACCCGCTATTGTTACGTAGAACAGTTTGTATTTTAACTTGGATCACTTCAGTGTGAAATTCATGACTGTTTTTGGCTCAAAATGCACTTTTTGCCACTTTAGTATTTTTTTTTTCACTGTGAAGTACGCAGTCTCATCACCTGTAGCATTTGTTATAGGTACTAGACATTTAGAGAAACAAAACGGCTATTTCCGAACTTCCGAGAGCAAGTTGATATTTAAAACAAAAATGATGCATTTTCATACTTTTTTTGATTTAAAAAAAATATTTATGTCGTATAAAGCTGCATGCTCTGAATTATATTGATAGCCAGAATCTGTGCAAATGTAAATGAAAAAATTTTTGTAAAAATGTAAATTTTTTATTAATTATTGAGCAGCGCCTGGTTTCTTGCCTTTTCTGATTATTCAAACGGCCCTCACCTCCCGAATAATTTTTTTTTTCGGAAAAAGTATTTCAGGCTTTGATTACGCACATCAAGATAAGTTTCCATTAATTTTTTTGAACAAACTGGAGATGGTCGAGCGCAACGTCTGGGACGTTTGGCGTGGAATGATCCAGAACCTATGCCCACGTGCTTCAGCATTGTCAGCGCAACCAGCATGGTTCACCGCTACTGCATGTCAATAGAAGGCTACGGTCTTGGCTCTTCAGAGTCCATCGATAACACTGAAAAATCTGTTCCCTCAGAGACAATGCAGATGAAGAAACAAAAAATGTGACTATTTTGATCGGTAATCTGCACGCAGTAAATGGCTGCCATAGAAATAAATTTTTTCAATCTCAATATGTTTGTAAGTTAAATTTACTGCTACTTTTATATTGAAATACATGCTATATATATTGCCTAGGCTTTTTTTTTTGTTGCTAGTTCGATGTATGCGGGTTCGAATGTAGTGGAAGACTCTGGATGCGTTTGGACCACCTGGGGTTCTTTGCATGCAGTGACATTGCACAGCACATGGGCGCGAGCGTAGTTTTTTTTTGTTTGCATGATTGGAGCTGTTCCCTCAGATTTTGGTTGATATTTATCACAACCATGTGTGTTTCAAGGTAAAACTCTGCACCATATACGGCGGCCGGGTAGAATCAAGCGGGTGCCAAGTCTTGGCATTCCGCTGTGCACTAGCGATGAGTGTGGCAGGGGTTGTTTGCACCAACAAGCAGAACAGCTTAGCAGACGAAGCTTGCTCCAGCAGTAGAATCGCTGCGCACGCTTGAACCTTTGCCCTCTTTCTGGTCTGGACTGCTCCAGTGCCGCTGCACCGGTTGGTCAACGCTCCCCGGATATTATTAAAGGGCTGTACTTGTGAAGGCACTTCACTGTGCAGACATGATTAAAATAAAACTGCAAGTTCAGCATTCTCCTGTCACCTTCTTCATGCCCTGCATCATTTTTCAATGTGCTGACTTCTGTAACCATACACCAAAACTTACTGTAAAAACCAGAATGTAGGTCTAACTTTTTTTTTTTTTCAATAAACCACGGCAACAAGTACCCCTATCTTATATAACGGTCATTGGCAGAAAAATTACAGTAGTCTTGCAACAATGGGCGGCCAAAGTCAACAGCCTCCATCGCCATCATCAGAAGCATGGTGTAGCGGCACCATTGTGCGTTTTTGTTGACGTTACAAAGCTGCTTTTGTTCTGCTTATTTTGAGAGAAAAGAGGGAAAAGAAGTGCAGAAGCCGACAGCAATCCAAGATACATTTCAAGAAAAAAGTTACAGAATACACGCGAGCACGTCACCCTGGCAGCATAGCACAAATTTGAAGCATCGGAAAAGAGCGTTTGATACATACTAGCAGTGCCAGAAGCAGCGCATCACAATGTGCAACAACCAGAAGAAAGCCTCATTTCGTGGACTGACTGCAACGCATCCCAAACTGGAAGCAAAGGTTGCGAAGTTCGTCTGAGGGCTGCGTGCAAGAACGCTGCCCGCAACTTCCGAATGCATCTGCTTGAGATATAGCACAAGATACGGTGCGCAAGTTATTTCGAAAATGCAGCATCAGCAACGTGCTGAATGACAGAGGATGATGCTCTGTGGGACGTGGGCAGCGAGAGGCACGCATCATCTGATTCAAGTTCTGATGACTCTGATGACTCCGAGTAACACTCGCACATTTTATGCCCTTGTGACATGCACTGTACATACGAGCAGCATTTAAATGCAAATGAAAATAAATAGTGCCAACACTGTGCAATTGGTTGAGTCGCAATTGTTTCAAGGTAAGGGTATCTTTTGGTACTTTTGCCATTCAATGATTTTTTTCTTTCATTTTTAGAATTTTTAAGTTGGGGGGTCAACCTATATTCCGGTCAGACCTATTTACCAGTTTTTACAGCACACAGTTTCCTCCTAATATACCATGCTCAGAACTTGATGCTGATGTTTACAACTTCTTAATATTTATGCAGTAAGGTGTTACCACCAAATGCACTCACCATCAAACGCATAGATGGCGACAGCCTTCCCCAGAGCTGGCAAAAGCTCTGCCTCAAATGAGTCCACTTCATAGCCATTCTCAAAGTCCCCATCGTCATCAGGGATGCTTGTGTGACTTGTTCCAAGACCACTCTCGGGACGACAAGCCGCACTGTTTGCAACAGAAACAAACCAAAAGTTGAATGCTAACAATTCCAACTGCATCTAAAATTTACTTCAGCTCAGAAGAGCAAAAGTTTTTGCACGCACGTTTCTAGAGTAAGCTGAGCATTAAGGGACACCTTCTAGTTAAAGGTGCACTAAAAAGGAATCTGAACTCGTATTTTTACTGCAGGAGCTCTATCTACATGTTCCGGGCATTCTTAGAAACTTCGAATTATTGTCCTGTGCGGCCGATTGCCCTAATTTAAACGGATTGATCGTCCTGGCTCCAGCCTTTCTTTGAACTCAACGCGGTAGCTAGGCGGAGTCAACCAATGCGTGGAGTGCCTTTCAGCCAGCTCATCGGCGGCTTCACTTTCGATTTTATTATTTTTAAGGTTTCTGTGAATACACAGTTTCAGTGAGACAATATAGATGCAAATTAGGCCCATATAAATAGATATAAATGTGGACTCTTTGATTTACGTATCACTCTGCCGATGGCAGAGCGGCAAGCCGCCACGGGACTGGCTGACGCGTTGGTTGACTCTTCCTACCTACCTAGTTGAGTTAAAAAAAAAGGCGGGAGCCAGGATGTTTAATCCGATTTAATTACGGCAATCGGCCACACAGGACAATAATTCCAAGTTTCTAAGAATGCCCGGAACGTGTAGATAGAGTTCCGGCGGTAAAAAGACGAGTTCAGATTCCTCTTTAGTGCACCTTTAATGAACAATAAGCTGTAGATTTTCACCCACCATTCCACATTTGTGTACCAAGGATACAAAAGCAATTCTACCTCACCAGTATCTTTTACTCTGCAGATTGTTTAAACTATAAAGCAGCAAGGACTAAAATGGGTTTCAATGGTTGACCATGAAAGGCAACGCACATGAAGGCAGGTATGCACATAATGTAGCTTTACTTTCATTTTCATGCAGCTTCACACAAAGAAAAATTGAAGGCACCTACCAGACTTGCATGTACCTTATTTGAGCCCCAACAGCCAGCATTACATTGCCAGACAACATGCAAATGCAGTTTAACATGTGCTCTCACAGTGACCGTGCATATAGGTTTGCACCAAGATGTACCCATGTTCAAGGCTCTGGACGTTTTGGGCGCCAGCCAAGCCAACTCCTTTCTCACCGTGAGAAAAACAGGCATTTTTTGTTGATTAAATTTATTTCTCCAGCAAAACAGCTGTCTCTTTCTTAGGAAAAAATAACTGCCTTTGTAGAGATGGCAGGTCCGAATGTTGGCCTCATACTGTATTCATTTGCATATTTTTCACCCTCGCATAATTTGTGCACCACTGATTTCTTACTCAAGTTTATAAAAAAGAAACTTTTACTAGCATATTTTATGCTCCCTGCTGCGCCAGACCACCAGCATGCACACGGGTGCGCGCAAGGTAAATATGGAAAGGTCAGCACAGCCGTGCCGTTGTACACGGCTGCGAAAGGTATGAATGGCAAAGGGACTACAAACTGTGCGCTGTTAATCCAGCTCACTCGTGCTGGCGGTCATTTCCCCGGATGAACAGTTGCGAGAGCAAACTTCCGGTAACCTCTGGCACGCGTTGGAATCCGAAACTACGGAACAGTCTGCTTTTCAGTTTGCTGCTAGTCAGCCAGGCCGTAAGTGAGGGCACCATTTTATCACCTTTTACTTTCATCTGCCTCTGACTGCCGGCACTGTGATTACAGTCGAGCCCACTTTTAACGAACATGAGCGTCAGGCAGCGTCCGTTCGTTATATCCCGAAGTTCATAGTAAGTGGACCACAGCTTTAAAGACAGTTGCTTGTCAAAACAAAATTTTTTTCTTTGCGAAAAAGTCGATGATGGACGTCTGTTTCTGCAGTGCAGAAACGATGAGGGAGGTTTCCAGTTTATTTAAAGCAGAAGCATGCTATCGCCATGGCCCTTGGCATAGACAAGCTGTCTGAGGCTCTCTAGTACCTGATTGCTACAGGCGCGCTTATGGGTGCTGGCTCCGAAGTTTCATCCTCATCTGATTCCTCCGCGTCACTCTTGTCCCGCACTTCAGAAAACGATGCCCTCGTTTGTGCAGGGTTCCTCGGTGTCAGCGTCGTCATCGACAGAAATAAAATCATTCCAACCAATGTCCTGACACCCCATGTTGGAGTCGACGACGCGGTGCCACAAATCGCCACCGGGCTGGTCATCTTCCGAAGCATCACATTCTGCATCAGACACTGTGTTGACGAAGCCGGCCTTGCGGAAGCAGTTCCGCTCGCCAGTGGCCGTCGCCTCCACCCAGGCCGCTTTCACCAGCTCTACTGCTGAATACAATGGAAATGGGCACGGTGTTCCCGTCCGCCATCCCGAATTGCAACCAGGGCCTGAGATTTGAACAAAGCCATCGAAACGTCCGCACCGCAACAAGAGTGACAAAAGCGCGCGATGGGGTAGACGTGCAACGTGCACAGGCGGCAATCAGGCCAATCAAGCTAAAGGTATACAGACGCACAGCGCCAGCGGAGAGACCAATGAGGGGCATCCGTGAGCGTCAGTGCAGCCACCTCTTGGCTCCCACGGAAGGCCTGCTTCACGGAGCGTGGCCACCGCGATTGGCACCAGCAGTGGCGCGGTTTATTGCAGAGGCCACCCGCGGATTTGCAAGAGTGTGAGGAGAGGGGTTGCGAGGAGGGGCGGGAGGGCGATGTTGGAAGGCGCGTCGGTGGGAAGGGTAGCTTGCTCGAGAGTGGCGCGAAACGGGGCGGGCAGTTGGCCTGCGATGAGTCTCGGGAAAACATGCCGCGCGCCGGACGCGCAAAGGGGCCAGAAGTAGGTTATCTCGCATCGCCGCTCCGTGTTTACGCCGTCCGTTCACTGTAACCGATCAGCAGGGCCTAATAACATTCGTTATACGTGTGATTTTGTGCCATTGAAACAATGTATATTTTGACGGTCGCGCAGGTCTCATTCGTTATAAGCGAAAGTTCGTCTTAAGCGGGGCCGTTACACATGGGCTCTGCTGTATATCATCAAGTGTTTACTGCTTACAACTGTGCGCACAGTCATGGCATCTGGCGGGGAACTACTTAACGAGGGGCAGGGCGGCAGTGGGTTTGAGTCCTATATTTTGAGTAAACGTTTTTTCTGGCCAGCAACCTTTGTAGAGTTTTTTTAGGACGTTTTCGCGAAATACTGTATTTCAGTTCAGAAATACCGTATTTGCAGTTCTCCCGAAGACAGGGCAAACGACTTTGATATGGTGCGGCAAGAACTTTCACGCAATGACTACCCAGCATATTTCGTGGCATCGGTCGAGAAACAGCTGTGTCGACACGAACGTGAAACTGATGTTTCTTCTTCCCTGAAACAGGCCGCTGTTTCCTACACGCCTGGAATCAGCGAGGCATTGGCACGCATTCTGTGCACCTTCAATGTTGACGTTGCCCACGTTAAGACCAGAAAACTGCGACAGGCTTTGGTCAACGTAAAGGACGTTCTTCCAAAGTAAAATATACCGGCGTGGTTTACAGCATTCCCTGCGCCAACTGCGACTGAGTCTACATTGGCGAAACTGGTAACTTCGAAAGGCGCCTAAAAGATCACAAAAATGACGTTAAAAACAGGAAAGTGGATTCCAGTGCTATCGCCGAACACTGCATATCAAAACCGCACATTATCGACTGGGACAAGGCACAAGTTCTTGCGGCACAAAAGAGGAAATTCCCTCGCCTTCACCTGTAATCTGATTATACAAATGACCTGTCACACCTTGAACCGACACTGCGGCAATCTGACAACTGCTTACACACGCTCTCTGCACCCCCTTTTCAAGCATACATAACCTCGCGCACCCACTTCTCGTTTTTTACTGTGAACAAGGCTCCCGTATGGGAGCCGAAACGTCTTTTGTATGTTCTTTTCTTTGTTGTGGTCGGCGTCTTCAAAGTCAAGTTTTACTGTATTTACTTGCGTATAACCCGCACGTTTACCCGGAAAGAAAAAAAAGAACGCTAGAAAGATACAACTGCGCACTCAGTGATCATTTCATTTTCAGAACACTTACTCAAATGGCCACCGCCACGTGACTGGTTATCAGACTCTCAATCATCGCCGCTCTCACTGCTGCCATCTGAGGCTTCATCGCCACTCTCAAAGACTTAGTCGTCCTCGGAACCATCCAAGCTGTTACTGATGGCAGATTTTTCAAAGCTTTTACGCACCAAGACTACTGGTATCGCTTTCCACGCATGCACGATCCACTGGCACAGCAATGGAATATTGGGCCTTCGCATGCGTCCCGTCGGTGTGACTATCTAAGAGTGACTGGTGACCAATGCTTAAGGAGGAGGAAGAGGGAGTTTTAAAAAAAGTATTAATGAAGTCACAATTATAAAATCTTCAGAGAACATATATTTTTGTGTGGAAATTCTAAATATGTCATTATATTGTAAAATGAGTCCTCGTGCACTTGTGCATTAATTTGCGGAAGAGTTTTTAACGCGAGAGCGTTAAGGAGCTAGTGTCCCAGAAAAGCCAGTGTGGTCGGTGTCGTTGGCCATGAGCGAAAAATGGCACATCTCGGTGGACACCTGAACCACACCAAAAGGGAAGGCGCCTTCCCAGCCTGAATTGTCAGACAGGTGTCATTTCCTTTCCTTAAAACCAATTTTCATTTCAATTTCCTTCCCTCATGGCCTCGTTCAGTGTCCACCAAGATATGCAAGACAGGCATATGTGAGACAGGCGTCCTTTACTTAAATTGTCTAACAGGCCAGGCACCGCCAACTTCTGTGGACTCCTTGGCAGCGCTGCAACATGCTGTCCCATCTCACTCTTAAAGACGAAGCTTAAGCGTCCTCCAAATTTTTGTGAGGAGCTTTCAGGAAAGTTTGCTGCAGGGAACTTGGTAAAATGCAAGTCACTTGTTTTTACCAGTATATCAAGAAATGCAGTAAGGATAAAATTACTATCCTGTCCATCACAGAACTTGAGTTCAAGCATTTTGAAATTCCCACCTCAGAAACTGGAAAAAAAGTTTGCACTATTCGCATTTCTGAAGTGGGAAACTCGTTTTACGACAAGCAGGATTATGATTTTACCCTTCTTGCATTCATTGATGTCAAGAAAAAGCAATGGCAAATATTTTAGCAAGTCCCTTGCAGTGAAACTTAAAATCTCTCGACAAAAATTTGCATAACATATTACATGAGTGCACAAGGTTTTGTTTTACATTAAATTATTTAAGTGGCACATTTGGAATCGGCATGCAAAAATACATGTTCCCTGAAAATTTAATAGTTGTGACTTGATTAATAAAGATTTTTTGAAGACCCTCTTCTCCCTTAATGGGCACAGTAAGAAAAGAACTAAACAGCTAAAAATATCACCGTGAGGCACATTGTGCCACCAGTTCCAGCAGCCCGGCAAAAAGCCGATGTCTAAATGCGACCCTTGTAAGATATCCAACTCTTCCAAATGCTGCTCAATTTTTACTAATGGTCATTCGTGCCATTTAAAACTGACCGAGCAACGTTTACCAGTGTAATATTTAGGAGTGTGCGAATATTCGAAATTTAGAATACGAATCGAATATGTCTGATACTCCATTTGTATTCTAAAATTGATATTCATTAATTTCTGAATATTCGAAAATTCCCGAATACTCGCCAGCGATCGTATACTGCGCATACTTTCATAAATTCGACCGTGGCAAAACGACAATATCTGGGCAAATTAGCCGATAATCGAGTTAAAAATTCCAGGAAAAAAATACAGAGGACTTATCCCCTTCCTTCTCCGCCGTTTATCACGCGGACCGACCGCATCTCGACGCCGCAAGACTTCATTCACCTCGTGAGATTTCCCCAAGTGGGCTTTCCCACATAACACCCGTGCTGCGAACAAGATGGCCGACGGCCCGCTTCGAGCAATCGGAGCGCGAAATCGCGCTTTTTTAATCCTTCGGTAATACGTTACATATTTAATGCCCACATCCGAAGAATGCGTTCTGTCGCCTTCATAACTCACCGAGCGTGACTTCCGCCATCCCGTTTTGTAAACTACGCTCTGCGGGAAAGCCAACTTTCGGAAAGCCGCGGGAGCCTCCTGAAGGGGCGCATCGAGTAGTCACGATAGGGCAAGCGATCCTGTTAAAATCTCGCCTATTGCATGGTGAATTGTGACCTGCACACCTCTTTAGCAGGCGTAACGGCAGGCGTGGCAACAATCGGAAGGCCTCTGCCGCTAGGGAAAAAAAAATTAGCCTGGCTGCGTAGTTTCGGTTTCTGAGCTTCACCGTTGCCCCGCGGCAACTTCAAATGTCGGCCCGCGCATTCGCCGATAGTCCAATACTTCTTTTTTCCTTTTTAAAAACCACCTCGCCGCTCTAACGCCAGTGTGTGTTCCCCGGCCCCTTGCTTGCATTTGTGTTGTTCTTCCAGCACTCCAAAACGGGTGGCTCGTCACGGCTTACAGGTGTTAGCGCTATGCAGCCGCCTCATAAGGCCTTACTGCATCCAGCATTTTCGGCAGCATGTTTTTTTTTCGGGCGGCGCGGGCAATTTTATTAACAGAGGCCTTCAGATGAACCGGGCATTTCTTCCGGTCCCCTGAACTCCAAATGAATGAGGTTTTACTAGTCATCATGTTATTTTTTGTTGCCAGTCTTGTCATTTTATGGATTTTGTTTCGCATGACCTCATAGTTTGGATACTGTTATGCTGTCTAATCAAGTGGTATAAATTTCTGTGCACATGGTGTTTTTTATACAGTACTGAGGCAGTCTCGTTTGGTTTATTTTAGTTGCAAAGACCATACACTATTTTGAAAAAAAATAAGGTCAACAACGTTTGGTTGCTCACTGTTTTCTTAAATTTTTTCTGTACTGAACAGATATTCAATATTCGATTCGATATTCGAAGCCATTTTTTCTTCATATTCGTATTCGATTCGTATTAGAAAATTTCAATATTCGCACACCCCTAGTAATAATTTCTACTAATTGTGACTGATACGATGGGTGGAATGCCATACTGTCTTTGGTAAGAAGCTTGTGCACTGCTTAGAAAGTCGCATTCACAAAACAACATATAGAAGGAGGCTGTCGGAGGCAGATAACATGAAGCACCACCAGCAACTGGCTGCTCCACTCTGGCATCAGTGACATGAAAAATGGGAAAAACACAAAAATGCGAGTAGAGCAAACAGCTACTAGTTGCACTTCATTGCCTCTGCCTTCCCCTTTACATTGTTTCGTGAATGAGACTTTTCAGGCAGCGGTCGAACTCCTCACCGAACAGAATGCCATAGCAAGTAGCCCCTTTATATTGTGACAATTTCTTCCATCCAAGGGATCCATGGGCAAAAGCAGCTAGGTACTGTCAGGTGGCGCTCACTTGTGTGCCGTGATGGGTGTCGATGGGCCCTTGTTGTTGTTCTGGTGGTTGTTGGACACACTCGACTCTGAGGCACTGCGTGAAAGTGAGCCTTCCGAAAAGCTGTTACGGTAGCGCTTCTGCGTGTCTGGAGTCGCCATCTGGCTATCCACCTCCGTCAGGTAATTCTGCACAAAACACACAAATTATTCCAGCAGACAGCTGCGAAGTGTCAACAACTCATGTCTCAGCCAACATCTCCCAGCAGCAGATAAAAGTGATGGTACTTTATCCATAAGGAAGCTGAGCTGTATGCGTCCTAAGCCAACACTGGGAAAACTGTATACAAAAATGGCGAGTTGGGCTAGTTGGTGGCAGTCCATAGTGGTAGCAGTGCCAAAGATAACCAGCAAAAAAGCACTGCTTCTTCACATCTGGCCACCACTGTCACAAATGTGGTTGAATTCAGTTATTTAAGGAAAGCAAGGTGCTCTTCAAGCACAAAGCTATCTAGAGTAACTGCACTTAATTTTTAAGAAAGCTGATACTCATGTGAGCAAACCACCTGTGGCTCTCATTTTTATCCAGTTAGGAGGCCCATGACACTACTGGGAAGGTAGCAAGTGTAAGCTCTTGGGGCGTGCGGGCTTTGTGCTTGTCCGATCTGCCTGCTGTTTTTAAGAGGGTCAGTTGAAAGTTAGCGACACTGCTGTCGCAGATAAAGTATAAATTGATGCTTTAACTTAGTTCCATAGGACAAAATGCGGCTCTCATTTTAATCTAATTAGGAGGTCACACATCTTGAGAAAGGCTGAACTCCCATTATCTTCGTCATACTGTTATCACTTTCGAATCTGTTTCGTAGTTTTGATTTTTTATACTTCGAGAATGGTCGTGTGTATACCAATGTGTCCTTGTTGAAAAAAAAAAAATTCAACTGAAGGAACAGCGCTGTCAGCTCCATGAAATAACGTTGCACCTATAAAAAGACTAATAAACATACCATAAAAACTCATGTAAGGACTTCACTCTTTTTTTTAACTCACTTGTGAATTTGGAAGGTACGGCCCATACATGAATTTAAAAAAAACTTGTAATTGCATTTTGTTCTCAATTATCTAGTCTGAAACAGGGGGTGCGGTCCATACACGGCTGCCGTCCTTACACGAGATTATGTGGTATACGGCCACCAGCTGGTTCTCAAAACGCTATACAAGCTCTTGCGCCATCAATAAATTCTTCTGGCCGCCGCGGTGGCCAAGTGGTTACGGCGCTCGGCTGCTGGCCCGATCCCGGCCGCGGCGGTCGAATTTTGATGGAGGCGAAATTCTAGAGACCCTTGTACTGTGCGATGTCAGTGCACATTAAAGAACCCCAGGTGGTCGAAATTTCTGGAGACCTTCACTACGGCGTCCCTCATAGCCTGAGTCGCTTTGGGACATTACACCCCCATAAACTATAATCCATAAACCAGTAAACTCTTCTCACAACACAGAGACAACTCTATTAAGCAGCCAAAGGCTAAATAAATTCTCCATTCCCAATCAAAGCTGGCTGATGAGTAGTTCTGGTTGTTTCCCATAATAGACTACAAAATGCATATTTTCTTTTCATCTCAAGCAACCTTTACCAAGGCAGACCACCCAACTTGCTCAAAAATAAAAGCAAGATATATCGCGCACCTGATACTTCTCCAAATCTGTCTGGTACTTTTCAAGCTTGGCACCAATGTCGTTTATTTCTCCCTGAACAGTCTGGGGGTCACCAAGGGCTGCATTCTCCTCATATGAACCCTTCAGCTTGTAGAGGCCTTCCCTGAGGCACAGAAAAAAAAGGAAAAAAGGATTAAGCACAATATCATGGCACAAAGGGGAATGAGAATGCTTGATCATACTTGGCAGTGAATTAGGGAACACTGGGTAATATCAATGACTTGCCTAGGCTAATCTAGCCACAAGAAAGATTATTGCATAAAAAAATATAAACACTAAACTACCACAACTAACACAGTGATGCGTACAGCCGCCAGAAGTATCAGCCCAACTTGTGGTAGAAAAAAAGGCAATTTGGAATACCTTCCACGTGTTTACAGCATGTGCCCGACACGCAGAAACCAGATTAAAAAAAAATCAAGTTTTAAGTGTTCAATGTGAGCATGCATCTTGACTAGAAGCAGAAGTCGAAAGCAAGGAAGTGATGTGCATACATACCATATTTACTCCCTTCACTTACGCCCTCATGTAATTTGCGCACCTCTAATTTATTACCCCGATTTATATAAAAAAAAAAACTAAGTGACTTATTTTGTGCTCCCTGCAATGCAAGAAGACCAGCATGCACACAGGTGCGTGCAGGGTAGGCTTGGGCACATTGGCGCGGCCGCTCTGAAGAAGATGACACTAACAAGGCCAAGCCAGAGCAAAGTCGCACCTGCGGTGTATAGTGCGAGGGGCGAGCACGACAGGATTTTTTGGCCAAAAGTGCCAGGTTAGGGCGCGACGACCAGCATGCCTCAATCGCCTTGATCTGCTGCGAGGGAAAACTTCCGATAACCCCGGAGCATGCGCCGCATCAGAATCCAAAACTACCAAACTGTTCGCTTTCGATTTGCCTCCAGCAGTTCCGTACGCGAAGGTGCTGCTTGATTGCCTTGTATCTCTGCTTGCCTCTGACTGCTGGCTTTGCAACTGTATCATTCCACGTTTATTACAGAGCTGTGCACACACTGTAATGCATGCCATCCTGCGGGGGAGGGGGGGTACATGACTTAAGGGTCATTCCACACCAAGCGTCCCAGACATTGCGCTCGACCATCTCCAATTTGTTAAAAAAAATAACGGAAACTTATACTAATGTGCGTAATCAAAGCCTGAATTTTTTTCGCCGGAAAAAATTTATTCGTGAGGTGAGCGCAGTTTGAATATTTAGAAAAGTCGAGAAACCACGCACTGCTCAATAACTGATAAAAAATTAAAACTTTTAGAAAACAGTTCACAATTTTTTTCATTGGCATTTACACAGATTTTGGCTTTCGGTATAATACGGAGCATGCAGCTTTATGCGGCATAAATATTTTTTAAAAATCGAAAAAAAGTATGAATATGTAAGATTTTTGTTGTTTTATGTTTTAAATATCAACTTGCTGTCAGAAATTCGGAAATAGCCGTTTTTTTTCTCTATATTTTAGTACCTATAACAAAAAAATATATCACAAATGTTATAGGTAATGAAACTGCTAACATCGAAGTAAAAAAATACTAAAGTTGCAAAAAGGGAGTTTTTAGCCAAAAGCACTCGTTAATTTCACCCTGAGGTGGTTCAAGTAAAAATACAAAATATAGCGGGTTACATAGAAAAATTTATTGCCTCTCATTTCTGAAATTTTTATCGAGGTACTTTTTGTTTAAAGTCATAAAAGAATTTTTGAAGTTGAGCTCTCGCGCCGCAAGTTGCGTCGTCACTTAACGCCTCATCACCGCAGAGCACGACACTGCCTACACTGTGTCCAGATGAAATGTAGAGTTCCTGTTCTTAAGTGAGGTTTGCACTGCAGGCAAGCATGCAAAGGTTGAGTACTCGGACAGGTATTCGTGGGAAAAGATTTTCTTTACGTTGCCAGGGCGGCACATGCCCAAGTGAGCTAGTTCTTCGGTGCGGTTCTGTCGCAGTCAGTCATTCTTGTCAGCGCCATGTCAGACATAAGCACCAGCATAAGAGGTTGTGAGACACTGAGACACCGATCTGGAAATTACCAGAATAGTCCGGTGTTGAAACAATCCGACGCAGCAGCACCACGTGGTACCTGACCCTGGTGGCCGTCAGAGGCTCATGCCCGGTTGTTCCCGATGTGATGTCTTGGTTGTATTTGATTTAATCAGTGCAGTTTCTGCATTAATACTCCAACGACAACTGTAGACGAGCCACTATGCTGGAGAAGCACCTTCATGCGAGTGGGCCATGTTCACCACCAGCGCGTCTCGCATTTCCCGGCGCAGCGGTGTGCATTTCACACCTTCACGTGTGCTCCGAGGAGCGCGCTCTCCGCAATGTCATCAGAGTATAAATAAAGCACTTGCGATACGCCTGCCATGCTGGCTGATAATCCGTCCTCGTGGTTCATGCGAGACAGCACACTGCAAACCCTTGTTTTTCTTCTTTTGGCTGCCCCACACCAAAGCGTGTCTGTTCCAACTTCGAAAGCGATCTCGTTTATTGCATACCATCCGCAGAATGTCACGCGGATATCTTCTTTAGCTCCAGCCCTAAAAATGCACGACAGCGAATAACGGCAAAGTGAGGTTGTTATCTGGCCGTAAATGTCGTGCCATGCCAGTTGCCGAGTTCTGCGGTGAAGAGGCGTTGAAAGAAAACGCAACTTGGGGCGCGAGAGCTCAATTTCAAAAATTCTTTTCTCACTTTAAACAAAAATTACCTCGATAAAAATTTCAGGAATGAAAGGAAATAATCTGCTCTGCGTAACCCATTATTGTTTGTATTTTTACTTGCACCACCTCAGGGTGAAATTAAAGAGTGCTTTTGGCTCAAAATGCACTTTTTGCAATTTCAGTATTCTTTTTTTACCTCGATGTACGCAGTTTTATCACCTGTAACTAGGGTTGTGCGAATGTTCGAAATTTCGAATACGAATCGAATATGTTTCATATTCGGTTCATATTCGTAATCGAGAAATGATATTCGTAAATTCCCGAATACTCGGCAGCGATCGTATACCGCGCAGACTTTCGTAAATCTGATTGTTGCAAAAGCACAATATCTAGGAAAATTATCTGAATATAGAGTTTAAAGTTCCAGGAAAACAATATAAAGGCCCTGTTCCCTTTCTTCTCCATCCTTTATCACGCGGACCGATCGCATTCCGATGCCGCTAGGCTTGATCTTGTGCGCAATTCCGCAAGTGGGCTTTTCCACATACCACGCGTGCTGCGAACATGGAGGACGACCAGCTTTTAACAATTGCAACACGAAAGTGCGTTTATTTTTTTATCCTTCCGTAATATGTTGCCTAATTAATTCCCACACCTATGGCATTCGTTCTGTCGCCTTAACTCTCTGAGCGCAAGCACCGCCATCTTGTTTTGGTCAACTACGCTATGCGGGAAAGCCTACTTGCGGATTTTCGCGTGAGGCTCCCGAAGGGGTGAGTCGAGGTGACACAACAGCGCAAGCGATCCTGTAAAAATCCCGCGTATTGCATGGTGCACTGTAACCCATGCACCTCTTAAGTGGGCCTAACGGCAGGCGTGACAATGTTCGGTGGGCCCCTGTCACTAGGTCAAAAAAATAACCTGGCCGCGTAGTATAGGTTTCTGAGCTTGGCCACTCGCCCGTTGCAATGGCAACTGTCGGCCCGCGCATTCGCCAGTAGTCCAATCTCAGCACCGTGCCGCTTTCAGACGCTGACTGACACGTCGCTCGTCACTTCTTTTCCTTTTGTAGAAACAGTCTCGCCATTCCAACGTCAACGCATGCTCTTATCTCGCTTATCTCGCGATGTCTTCTAGCACTCTGAAACTCTGTGCTCGTCACGGGGTAACAGGTGCTTGCACGATAGAGCCGCGTCATAAGACTAACGCATTTTAGATATTTTTTTTCCTTCGGGGCTGCGGGGCATTTTATAAATCGACCTTCAAATAACCTGGGCATTTCTGTCGGTTCTTTGAACTCCGAATTAATGAGGTTTTACTGCCCATCATGTTATTTTTGTTTCCAGTCTTGTCATGTTATGGATTGCATTTTGCCTGACCACATTACAGGTTGGATACTGTTATGCGGTTCAATAAAGTATTATACATTTTTGCACACACCATTTTTTTTTTATACGGTGCTCAGGCAGTCTAGTTTTGTTTACTTCAGTTGCAAAGGCCATACACTATTTTGAAAAAATATGAGCAACAATTTTTGCTTGTTTATCTTTTCTAAATTTATTTTTGTGCTGACCAGATATTCGATTCGATATTCGAAGCCATTTTTTCTTCATATTCGTATTCGAAAATTTCGATATTTGCACACCCCTACCTGTAACATTTGTTATAGGTAATAGACACCTAGAGAAACAAAACGGCTATTTCTAAATTTTGGAGAGCAAGTTGATATTTAAAACAAAAAACGACAAAATGGTATATTGTCATACTTTTTTTCGACTTTTTAAAATATTTATGCCGTATAAAGCTGCATGCTCCGAATTATATTGAAAGCCATAATCTGTGTAAATGCCAATGAAAAACATTGTGAAGTGTTTTCTAATACTAAATTTTTTTATTAATTATTGAGCAGTGCCTGGTTTCTCAACTTTTCTAAATATTCAAACGGCGCTGAACTCACGAATAAATTTTTTTCGGAAAAAATATTTCAGGCTTTGATTACGCACATGAGGATAAGTTTCCATGAATTTTTTTGAAGAAATTGGAGATGGTCAAGCACAACGTCTGGGACGTTTTGCGTGGAATGACCCTTATATGAGTCAACTTCTCTTTTAGAGTGCAGCTCTTAAATGCCCGTTTTCATCACCACCACATGAGCGGAGGCAGGGTGGCTAGTGGAGGGGAGGTTTGTCTTGAGCAGCACGCACCCACGCACTGCCTCCTCGTAGTCACGTCACACGCTCCATTGGTAGGCAGTGCTGTGTAATGTGCTGCATGCAATGATAGTCTGTGTCGGCCGATGTCTTCCTAGTATAAACCGTCAGCCACCGAGAGGACCCAGGAGTTCGTGGTGCCGAAGTAGAGGCTAGGCGGCGCCTTTGAGAAGGCCCTGCCGTTCGCACCGCCGAAGCACAACATTGTCGCCACTGCCGAGAGAGAGAACCCTACCGGTCGGGCCACCGAAGCAGACAGAGCTGCACTCAAATTTTGCGTTAGGGAGTATCGTAATAGTCCTTAGAATTTTTTGGCCCGAGACAGTGCGAGTTCCGAGGTCGACTTATACGCGGCAATATACGGAATACATTACATATTATGACCCTTGTAGAGATTTTTTTAAGACCTGTTCATGAAATCTCTGCGGTAATTTGCACACCTCCTTTTTGAAGCCTTAACTTTAGAAAAAAAAGAGGCGAAATTATGCGAGTAAATATGGTACTGACGGCCACCAAAAGGTACATATTCAAAAAACGACTATTGCTACACAATGGGAAGCATTCACGTGTGCTCAATTTTTATATGTGTACTTTAAAAAATAGGACCATCAGTGAAGGCAAAAGAAAGCGGAAAAGAGGACAGTACACTTCGTACCACAACCATGCCTATCCACAAAGCAGATAAAGCCACATGAGAGAATGACTTGGCAATGTACTCAGTATGCACGCAATATCCCATGCCGTGCTACAGTCATGTACAACTCTAGAATGAAGCAGATAATTCCCCTCAAAGAGGGCAGTCACAAATTTTTTTTTCTCTCATCGATGTTGTTGCGTCCTGATGTTGACATGGAGTGGTAGGGGGCAGATCTCCTGAGTGACCCTGGGGACATACTTCGCAACTGGTGAGTTCAGACAGATGCACAGGTCTTCTGATGGTGAGACACTTCAAAGCCTTTCCTCGAGAAGTTATTTATTACAAAATGTACACAAACTGGTTTACATCTGCCAAAACATTTCAGCCTGTCTGCTTTAATTAAAATGAAAACCATCAACCTGCCATGGCTCCGGGAGCACCACCAGCTGCCCATGACCAATCTGCCCGGCTGCCACACAACCAACCATCCCCGCGCTCTCCTTCACACGCGCCCATCTTGTTGCATTCCCGCCAAAACTCCATCCTCAGCCAATAGACAATCTTCCTGCCAAAATTTATTCATTAGCCAATAGATGATTTTCCCGCCATCTTTCACACGAAAGATGTCGCAACGCAAAAGAAAAGTACACAATATCAAACACGCCTCGCTGAAAGCCGCCGTGGCTAACTAGAAGATACTACAACGAAAAGAAATGAACCCAATTTCAAACACACATGTCACTGTTAGCCGCTCTGGCTAGCTAGCCGGGTAGAATAAGAAAAAATGCACAGCGCCAGTCTACCCGTGCGGTCCTGTCGTCTAATGTTTCGGACCAACTTCGAAAAACAAACCATTGCTCACTCGCTTCGGCTGAGGAAAACGAAACTAGGGCGCAGTGCCGTTTCGAGAGTCTTTCCCTTCCTTGTCGACGCATTCTACTGCTCCCCTTCAGAGGCACTCCTCACGCTTTCCCACGACATACTCTAGCTGCATTGTGACAGAGGCCCTCCAGATAATGACGTGGTTATCTCCTAGCACTGGCTAGCCCCCTAGCGATGTCATGCTACCAGGTACAAGGGGATTAACTATATCATGAGAACCAGTCAACGCCATTTATTGAGGACCCCCTTTGAGGAGCCTTTGCTGCTTCATTCTTGAACTGCATGCAACTAAACCAGTGCTGCGCAAGTATAAAGGAGTCGCGACTATATACAGTAATCCCCCATTATAACGAAATCGCTTTACTCGAACTATCACTTTATTCGAAATTTCTTTGGGTCCCGACCCAAATGCATGCATTTTAAGCTGCATTACTCCAAGCGCATGAAGAGCTTGGCCCGCTTAGAGTGAAGTGGCGAGTAGAGGCATCGCCACCGCAGCGGCGACCCTTTAGCGCATGCAGTGTCAAATTAGGTTTGGTTTGGTTTATAGGGATTTTACGTCCCAAAATGACTCAGGCTATGAGGGACGCCATAGTGAAGAGCTCCGGGAATTTCGACCACCTGGGGTTCTTTAACGTGCACTGACATCGCACAGTACACTGGCCTATAGAATTTCGCCTCCATCGAAATTCGACCGCCGCAGCTGGGATCAAACCTGCGTCTTTCGGGCCAGCAGCCGAGCGCCATAACCACTCAGCCACCGCGGCGGCTAAGAGTCAAATTAATACCGCCGACAAATTGGTCTCATGCAGGCACAGAACAGGCCACAAAAGTACCAAACCTACGACCAATGACCTGCCTACTAATGAGTACCAAGCAAGTGCCAAGTGCTCCCATCTGTTTAAAGCGGATGCGAACGGAAGTGCACCCGAATCAGCCACAACCGCATCACTGGTGTCCCCCGTGATAGAATCCAAACGAAAATAAAATTTTCGTGACGCTTTGCGATGCCAGAAAACCGTGGTCTCTTTCTTGGATGCCGAAAAGTGGCCAAAAGACCGCGAGCAGACTTGTGCCATAGCATTCCATGGGATGCGCTCGGTGAGCAAAATTTTACCGCTCTAAACATTTCTGGCACTGAAACGTACCAAAAGCACAAAAGAAGTGTCCCTCCAATTATGATGAGCCATTTCATGCTTGCGAGTCGCGAGCGAAGTGGGCTTTCGGCAATGAACTGAGCTGCGCCTTGGCTGCCGGAGTCGTCACTAAGCCTAACCGTTTCCCATTGGGCAAAGCAGACTAAACTCCCGAAAGCGCGCGAACAACATAATTCCCAAGAGTTTTAGCTTCAAACGAGAAGGCAACCTGCAGGTCGCGCTTGCATATGCAAACAACGGTGTTGTCGAGCTGCTGCCTGGTCGCAAGCGACTGCTGGTTGCACGCCCATTAACGTATTCGATGCGAGGAGCTACGTTAACAAATCGGGAAGACGACTTTGGGAAAGCCGGTCTAGAAATTTGCTTGCCTCTCGTCATAATCGACCTGTATCACAGTAAGAGACCACCCCTAGGTTTGTTGCACTTTTCACAATGCAAATCGACCGAAATCTTGCCGAAAACACGAAAAATCCGAGCGTCGCTAGCGCCGAGTCAGGCTGTCAACATGATGGGTCAACGCAACTACGGTGTTTCCCCGGCGATTTTCTCGAGCCGGTCATGCTCGATTCGTGCCATCCGACCAGACAAACGGTCTAAATGCGTGGTAGGGTCATTGAATTTTGTTCCTAGACATATGTCAACGGCGCGGACGTGACACTGCGTGAACACAGACACTTGAACCATAGAAATAGCAGTGTCGTCGAAAACGGTGCGGCGAAAAAATTGCCCAAAAACTTCATTGCAAACTTCACAGCTACACACCTCAGGGAAAAAAAACTGCCCAGTAATTATGCGAATCCCCTACTGCAAAACTGTTCAGTTTTCACGATTGCACTGCATACCTACAATGACCGGCTAATCGTTTTTTGAGCACAACAAACACAACCTCAGATTCGAGCCACGGCATTTCCGTGACCCGGTCCCATGAAAGCGGCCACTGCCTTCAAAATACCCCGAAACACTCCTATAAAAGCAGCCACTGCCTTCGAGATTCGAAATTCCCCAAAGGTTGAATGCATGGGCGGCGACCGCGGCCACGTACAATGCTTGGTCAGATTAGAGCAGGGGTTGCACGCGCCCAGCAATTGAGCTTGAAACAGTGAAAGCTCACTGCCTTTTTCGCACCTGAATAAAGTTTTGCTCCACTGAATGCATTGTATTGTGAATTCCTCGCAGCTGCTGTGCAATTAAAGCTTAACTGCTTTAGATTTTCTCTGATGGTTGCTTTTATCGAATTACCACTTACAACGAATTTTTTCGCCGTCCCGCTGACTTCCGTTATAACGAGGGGTTACTGTAGTAGTGAAAACAAGATGCATGCAACATTTACCCTTACTATTGCAATTTCTAGTAAGGGGAAACATTCCATACAAGGAATGGCCCAAATCTGCTTTTTGTTCTCTCCCCTTAACTTAAAGGACACCCAGACTTTCTCTGATGGTTGCTTTTATCGAATTACCACTTACAACGAATTTTTTCGCCGTCCCGCTGACTTCCGTTATAACGAGGGGTTACTGTAGTAGTGAAAACAAGATGCATGCAACATTTACCCTTACTATTGCAATTTCTAGTAAGGGGAAACATTCCATACAAGGAATGGCCCAAATCTGCTTTTTGTTCTCTCCCCTTAACTTAAAGGACACCCCAGCTTGCTTGAAACATACCTCTTTAAATGAAAAGCAGTGCTCTTCATTTTTAACTTCGCAAAAAACAAGAGCAGTGTAAGGTATACGGTGCAGTAGGGAAACACAAAAAAGGACACTAAAACACAGGGCACTGCCCACGAACTCATAATTTGTAGTGAACATCATCTCTTAAACACAGTTTGACAGGCTATTAATATCGAACAAGGAACCAAGATACTGGGAACAGTAAGAAGGAGTGATAGCTCCGTGATTGTGGACTGTACAGGACAGACAGGCGGCAGCATCAGATGTAACCTGATAAAGCGGCCAACGATAATGAGGTGTACAGTCACAAGCTTGTGGTGTACAGTCATAGGGTTATCACTCCCCTTCTTATGGTTTCGAGTACCTCAATTTCAGATTTTACTATGCCGGCTATCGCCTAATGGATGGTATTCAACAGGTGATGTTCGCAATAAACCATGAGTGTATAGTGAGTTCGATGTGTGTATGAATCCCTCATCTGTGCTGCCCCAACTGCAATGCATACCTTGAACATGTCCAACTAACTTGCACGGACACCAACCCTTGTAAACAAAAGCAGCCTCACCTTGCTTGCGTCAATGTGTTGATCTGTGCTCTCGTCTTCTCCAGCTCTTGAAGCAGCTTTTTTCTCCGCTGATTTGGAGGCAGATTGCTGTAGTCATCCTTGAATTCATCAATGTTGTTCTGGTTTTATTCATGTGGAAAAAAAGGTGAAAGAAAAAAAAATAAAGAGTTTGTTCAACTGCACAATGTCAAGCACATTTTTCCTGATGCACATTATAAGAGTTGTGCCTTTCATGCACACCACATGCTGAAGATCTTAGCTACAAACAACTAAACCTAAAAAAATCCCATTCTTTAAGGAACAAAATTATGAACACAATGGGAATATTAAAAAAATATATTCTCTTAACAAAAATAAAAAATATCAACCTTTGGCTTAAGACATTTTTTTGGTCTCTTCAATGCTGCATCAAGATTCCTTGCCTACTCAAACACAGATTAACTGAAATAATGAATACAAATTAATATATTCCTCAAAATATGTTATATTACATACAAATGTACACAAAGCATTAAACAAAAATTAACAAACACAAAAATGAGTATACTAACATAACAATCTAATCCTGCTAGCAACAAACACGGGCATGTTGCACAACATTAGCTTGGAGCCATTCCCCTCAGCATGAAGCAAGCAGTTATGCTTAAAATGTCTCAGCCAGATGCAACCCACAATTTTTGAACAAGCACTGCATGCAGAATGCAGAGAATCTGTACACGAAATTTTATACAAAGTGTACAGTATGTGCAGTCAGTCAAAATGAGAAGAAAAGTGCTTTTTTGGACATGCTTCATATGGCAGAGCTAAGATAACGTAATTAAAAATGAAAACACCATGCTAGAACACACAAGTAAAAAAGGACCGCAGGGGCACATAAAATGTCAGAACACTTAAATTAAGGCTACTTTTGCTGCACCGAGAGTTATATTATAATGCTTACTGTATACCATAACAGCCTATATCATAACGTCCTAATAGTATTCAAATAAGACTAATAGAGCAAGCTACCAAGCAAAAACTAAGCTAGGAGTAGCTTCCATATTAATCATGTCATCAACAATGTTTTTATTATGGTCATTTTTTAAACTCTAATGTCAATTGCAAAGCGCTTGCCTGATTCCTGAAACCTATCAGAAGTGGTCACCATGGTCGGGGGTGAACATAGCTCATGTTAAATGTTATATTGTCAATACTAAGGCAGGAATGGAAAAACAGGAATACAGTAGAGAGGTACCACTGAGGTATGCAATAGAGAAACGGAACTAAAAGCTAAACCTAAAATGGCACCAAATTAAAGCTTGGCAATACCGTATTTATTTACGTAACTTGCGCACTTTTCTTTTTAATTTAAGGCTTCGAAAAGGGGATGTGCAAATTAAGCGGAGATTTCGTGCACACGTCCTAAAGCCCTACAATTGGTAGTAATGCGCACTATATATTGTGTGTTGCCGCCTGTATGTCGACCCCCTCAAGCTCGCACCCGTCGCTAGCAAGAAAAAAGTTTACTGGAAATATAGGACGCATAACCCCTCCCGCCCTGCCCCATGTTACGTAGTTCCTCGTGGGATGGCATGACGCTGCATGCGCAGTTCAAAACAATAAATGCATATGATAGAATCGCAAAGCTAGCAGTGAAGCGGCAAATGGAGATAAGAGGCGATAAAATGGCACCCTCGCATGCGGCCGGGCTGACTAGCAGCAAACCGAACAGCAAACGGTTCGGTAGTTTCAGATTGCGACACATGCTGGCGGTTACCGGAAGTTTGCTCTCACACCTGTTCGTCTGGGGAAAACTACCACCAGCGCGAGCGAGCCGGGCAAACAGCACGCAGTTTGTCCTCTCGCCACTCACATCTTTCGTAGCTGTTCACGGCAATGCAGCCGCACTGATCTTCCCAAGCTTGCCTTGTGCGCAGCCATGTGCGTTGGTGGACTAGCGCAGCATAGAGCCCAACATGCACAATTTTTTTTAACCCCGGAAAAAAATTAGGGGTGCGTAAATTACGCGAGTAAATATGGTATTGTATTTATAAAAGAGTTCTTTATACAATATTTATACAACCAAACCAATAATAAAAAACACAGTAGAACCTCGTTAACAGAACTTTCAGAAAACAGCATGAAACTACCATATAATCAGAAATCTTGCATAATTGGCACACTTGTACAGAACAAGAACCCATTATCCTGGCTGTCAAGAAGAGTAATTTTCCTCCTTTCACCGAAGTTGCAGTGGAAGGTGGTTCAGAACTAGCCACTGCTTAACATAAAAGGTCTAACCTTGTTACTAGTTTACCACTAACACGGTAAATCCACGCTGAAATGAAGGTATGACTGAATTCTGCAGTGTATTAAGCCACAAAACAAGTGGAAAAGCAGGCCTAGAATCGACCGGCCAAGGGTCACACACGCAGAACGCCATTCTGAACTGTCAGCTCCTGTGGTCAGCTAAGCACCGAACTTCACCATTATAGGCACACACGTCTGCCTGAATGCTAATGAGGAATACCTTGATCTGACGTGACGACTGCCAACAAAGTGCTGCGCTAGCCTCGATCATTCCAGAAGGTCCTTGCCACCAATCGTGGACGGCAGTGTGTGTATAATCTTGCATCATATAATCTATGCAATTAATGCATTACCTCAGTGAAGGGTTTGCCGAGCCTACACTAATTTATTATGAAGTGCAGTTCACCATAAGAACAGAGGGTATGTACAGGGTTCCACCATATTGTTTTGAGATTTCTAGATGAGTACAAAGTGGAGATTTCTGTATGCACACAACTAATACTGCTGTTGTCGTGTTGTGTTTCATGGCACAAAAGTGACTAAGGCCATCATGCGCCAAATGGTGTGTAACACTGCTAGACTTTGATAAGTAAACATTGGTATACGAGTCAAACACCTGCCCTATGGCCTAGGCTATGGCCTTAAGCTATGGCTCTCCACCCAGGAAATGCTGATCAGCACCACACAAACAAAACAGCCAGAAATCAGGATTCTACAACAGCTGCTTGCAAAGCGACAGTCAAACAAGAAAACTGCTAGTTTCAGACCTTTTTCTTCATAGTGAAATCCCACGCAAGCATTCAAAAAAAGAAAAAAAGAAAAAGAAGAAAAGAGTGAGAAACACAGAGTGAGGTGCCATGCCTAATTTACACACTGCAGTGCACTTAATATCCGAATAAGAGGAAGGTGTGAGTAAAGAACGGGGGGAGGGTAGGGCAAGGCAGGTGGGCGTGGCAAGGTGCATGTGTTAGCCAGAAGCGGTACTTGCCAGGCAGTGACCGGTCCCCAGTTTGTTGAGATACTTACGTGATGGAAGCAGAAGAGAAAGGAGGAGGGAGAAGAACCACCACCAACCAGCATTTTTGGTTGTTTTTTGTGTGCACACAAAGATTCCACAGAAGCAAAACAGGAGGGCAGAGGGGTGGGAGTTGGCAAGAGAGAAATTCCATCCAGAAAAGAGAGAACAGGGGTTGGGCAAGAGGAAGGACAAAACACAACATGTGAGCCTTAAATCCCTACAGTGGAGCACGCACAGACTCCCTGTACAAAAATTTGTCTCGCCAACCAAGTACCTATAACATGAAAGGCTAAAGAAAAGAGGCCCGATGGGAAATCCATTCAAAAGGGCGGTGCTTCTGTAAAGATCTTCCCTCTTACAGCATCAAGCTGAATGATTATACACAGGCAATTTCATTGAGACATTACTTTTTGGCCTAAAGGTGGTAGAAAAAGGCTTCTGAGCATATTCCTTAACCAGCAGCAATGACTGCATGATATTTCAACTAAAAACAAACAACTAGATGCATTTTTAAAGTAGACAAACTTTTTCAGGCAAGTGTTTATTTAAAAAAAAAAATGGCAGCAGTAAGCACAATGAGAACAAAGGACAGCCAATTGTTACAAGTTCAAATCCATTAAAAAAATTAATGCATTACCGAGTCAAATCACAATAAGGCAGTCCAGAAGCTACAAATGACCGTAGATAATAAGTGCTTGAATTATATTTATCTCAAAGAAACAAGAAGAAAAAGATATACATATTAAGGTGTTTCTTTAAAGTCAAAGTGAGAAATAAAAACTGTTTCAATGCAGTCTCAACTGATTCACCTCCAAGCAACCACGGACTTGCTAAGGCAATCAGAAAACAAAAAGAAGGTCCGAACCTTTATCTCACCTTCTAGTCAAGCCAATTTGCAGGGCCCTGAAATAACTACCACCTCGCACAACTGAATGAATCAAAACATGGTCACAATGTAGCACTTCACAGCTGATAAGCCATTACCAGACTGAAAATCAAAACTGCAGACTTTTCACTCTTGTTCCCGATGAAAAAAATGACACAGCTAGCTGGGCACTTCCTCTAATCTTTCCCTGCATGAAAGTACCCACTGCAAGGCCCCGATGGCCTTGGTGTACTAGGGTCACGGGACCACACAAAGCATTCTTAAGAGGGCCCACTGTGAGGCCCACGTTATTAACACTCCTATTTTCCGTCGCTCTTCTCTTTCACTCCCAACTCTCTCTCTCTCAGGCCAGCAAGTGAACACTTAAGTTTTCAGTTGAGACATACTAGGCTGATGTCATTTACCTCAAAGAAAGTCCCCTCAGCAGTGTTCATGGCATACACTTGTCCTGCAGTGAACAAAACTCGTTTCTTTTTTTTTAACACACTAGGCTACTTCTAACCTCCCCTTGCTGCAGTCACTGATCAATAGACTAAAGGCACATAGTAAAAATTGCCAATTGTGAACACAACCTCAGCAAATTCCCTTACTCTGCTCCATAATACTGGAATCCAGCTACATAATGGCAGAGGATGCAAAATGCAACAAACCTTTGTGTGAACCATATAATAGGAAGAAATCATTATCATTCCCCTACCTTCTGCGTAGACCATTCTCTCCAGTAAGCAAATAGTAAAATTAAAGCAAACAAACTGCAACCGCTTTTCCACACTAAGAGTCAAAGCTAGCCGTACATTTATTGAAACCAGCCCTGGGATGTAAAGTACCTCCCTTAAACTTTTCTGCGCGAAGAAAACATATCAAAGAAAGAAAAGGCAAGGGGCAAGGGAATGGGGCCTACATTAGAAACAGTAGTGCAACTAGTCATAAGTCCCAAAGTTCTGCTCACCTTGTTTGAGCTGAAGATGCCAAACAGGCCCGACCGCTTCTTCTTTCCAGTAGAGATGGTGCCTCGAACCGTATCTCCTGCACCCCGGAACGATGAGTTCACCGTGCTGCCTGTCGTGCTGCTTGAGTCACAGTTGCGTGTTACACTCAAGTCTTCAAAAGGAAAGTCATCGGCTGGTACAAATCCAGACTTGTACCTCTCCACCACTGTTTCAGCATCCTGCAAAAAATCAACACAGTTACCAGTGCATTAGCAATGATGATCATTTGCTGATATTTCCAGCTGGTTTGTCTCAATTGCAGTTGTCCATGCGTAGCTCCGGGACATTTGGGAACCGTGGTATAACTGCAAGCACACACAGTCTACAAGGTGCATTTTCAGTAACAGCTCTTTCAGTTCAGTAACACTAAAGGTAACGCAAACATGAACTCTTCAGAAAATAAATCAAATCATAACCAGGGGTAGATTTAACGGGGAGCACCAATGCACACAGCACATGCGTGACTGTTGACACAAGTACAGTTAAACCTAGATATAACGAAATTGAAAAAGGCCAAAAATATTCGTTATAGGAAGGTTTTCGCTATATGCAGTTTCCGCGAGAAAGAAAATAAATACAGAAACGAAACCAAGGTGCAAATCAAGGCCATTGAACTGGCCCAGAATGCATTTATTGCACTGAAAAGAAACGAGTGATTTTGCTCTGCTGTTTGTTGATGAGGGTCGGCACCACTGATCCTTCGTAGCACATCAAGGCACTTAATGCTGTACCACCATCGTCCAGCAAGCCCGCGACGTGCCGCAAAACGTCAATGGCATTCAACACTTCATTTGTTGAAGGCATATCACATGGTGACTCGACCTCTGGAGATCCATCATCGTCTGTCTGACATCGGACACTTTCAATCAGCGCCTCATCCGACATCTCTTCTGTAGTTATGGCACAGTCGTCCGCATACAAAAAGTCACAGAGCTGCGCGTCATCCGGGGCTGCTCCATTCCCGTACAGCAAACCCCAAGCTTCGGCGAGATCGGGCGGCCCTGAAGGCTCCACTCCTAAGTGCTCCTCTTCGTCAGTTTGTGCAGCCTGAACTTCTTTCGTTATGCGGGCTTTTCTGAAACAGTTGGCGATAATGTCCGCACTTGTTTCTCGCCACGATGCTTCAAGCACCTCAACTGCTTAGAAAATGACCACTTTCATTTCCCGTTGAAGACGAATGTTCAGAAGCAGCTTTTGGATCAGTCTACATCGGTAGCTGCACTTCACGCTGTTGATAATTCCTTTGCTGAGGGGCTGTATTAGTGAAGTGCAGTTCGCTGGCAAATACTGCATTTCGATATTTGTAAGGTCGAGGCCTTTAGCACGGTGCGCAGCACAGTTATCTAAGAATAAGAAAATTCTGCAGCCTTGCTTCTTGACATCTTCATTAAACGCTCTCAACCAGTCACCAAATATGGCCCGCGTCATCCACGCCTTCGTGTTAGCTACGTATTTCACTAGCATCCGGTGTGTTCCTTTGAAGCACCTGGGGCAGCCACTCTTACCGATAACCAGTGGGACACGCTTGTCAGTCCCGTCCGAGTTAACGCACAGCAAAACAGTTACACGAAGTTTACTATGCTTGCCTCCGTGGCAGGAGTCGCCATTCAGGCTAAGGGTGTGGTTCGGAAGCAACTGATAAAAAAGAGCGGTCTCGTCACAGTTGTAGACTTCGGACACGTCGTAGCGCTTCAAAATTGCTGGCAGTTTCTCTTCAACCCAGGAATTGGCAGCGTCGCTGTCCGCAGAAGAGGACTCACCACTTATCTTTCCAGCGATGCCATACCTGCTTTTGAAGACTTGAAGCCATCCGTTGCTCGCTTTTAGGTCATGAAATCCTAAGATACAGGCATAATCCCGTGCCTTTTGCTGCAAGAGAGCGCCGCTGATCGGAAGATTTCTAGCCCTCATGTCCATGAACCATGTGAACACCGCCTTGTCCACGTCGGCGTATGTTGATGGCTTTAGCTTCTTTTTGCCACTAGTAGTACCGGACTCCACTGCATCGCGAATCGCATCTTTCGGTTTGAGTATCGTAGAGAGAGAGCTGGCTGGGATTTCAAACCTGGCAGCTACATCTCTTTTTTTCACCTGCAGCAATGGCGTCCAGAATAGCACTTTTGTCCTCAAGAAACAATATTTTCCATTTTTTCATAGACGCATTCATTCTCGATGTGTCAAAGCACCAACGCGACCCGGCGCACAGATATACGAAGTCGAGAATAAAGTGCACACGCCGGCGCGGCGAAGGGAACAAAGAAACAGATTCGGAAAGTGCCAGCTTTTCAAACATAGAAAGTTTGAGAAACGCGTGTAGTGCCACCTAGTGTCACGCATACGAAGTGAAGTGACTTCTCCAGCAGCCAAAGAGTGGCGCTGCCGGCGCGAAAGCAAGCGGCGCCTGTGCATTATCATCATCACCACCGAGCGGGCGGGTGATGCTGCTCGCTCGCGGCCGCTGCGAATGTTTTTTTTACACGTTCATCATTCTTGATCATTAACTAACGAAGAAATTTGGCCTAATTTAGCTCTATGTTCTTAAAATACGGAGAAAAAAAGACAAGGCGGTCGACGGGGCAAATTTGTTATTTCCAGGTTCTCTCCCCCGGCCACTTTGTTACTTTGAGGTCACAAATACATGGGTTTCTATGGGACTGGCGATGGAGAATAGAGAAACTTCGTAAAATCGAGGAATTCGTTGTATGGAGGTTCGTTAGAGACAGGTTTAACTGTAAGTGGAGCTTTGCTCAGCTGCCTCTATAGGCACACTAGCACTGCGATACAGGAAAGAAAAGAAATGAGTGGACCTTTATGAGGTTACATCATGTGCACTGGTGCTGCTGAACCACATGACAGTTGGCTAAATACATAGAAAGTGAACAACGTTAAGGATTTCAACATTCTACTCAACATGGAAAGGCAGGACGCTGCAGTTGTTTGTTGCAGTCATGCCCGAGAGCAGAAATGGTTATGTGCACAAATCCTGAACAGCACATTGTGGGGAACGTGTGAAAACAGCAAGTGCAAGCAAAGAATGACAAGCTTTTATGACGAGCCATTACTATCGCTCAATTTTGCAATTTACACAGCAAGCGCAAATGTTAATTTTTTGTGCATTCCTCTTTGTTACGTTTATTTCAGAGTAAATTTGTTTTCCACAAAATTAAGCAGCCCCACAGGATTCACTGGATTCTTGTCTCTGAGCCAAAGTAAGAAAAAATGGTTTCATATTTTTTCTCAGCTGCAACAAACTTCTACTCTTGAGATCAATGTGCAAGCCTAAGCAAGTGATTCCTTTCCAAATAATGATGGTGATGAATTTTTACGGCACAAGGGCAGCTGTGGCTAATTAGTGCCATGGCACAAGAGATTTTTTTTCATCTACACAAGGTGGGGTGATAAGAATTATTTTCCAACATTTCACCGCAAAAAAGCTGAGCACCAGGTCAGAGGAAAGCTTGTACACACTATATCACCGGCTGGTACCCAGCAGCACTGGAGATCGAACCCCGCACTTCCTGCATGCGAGGCGGATGCTCAAACTACTAAGCCACTACTGTGATGCCTTCCTTTCCTGATGGTCTCAGAGCTTGTACTCACTAAATAAACACTAAGGTTTTATACACACCTAGTTTTACACACCAAGTTTCAAAGTGACAGCTGTTAGGGCTTGACCTGAGCCTTAGCGATGTACGCATCACACGCAGGCGTGAGAGAAGGTATGCACATGGGGCAGTCTGCATGTGCTCGTCATTCACAGCGAGGCATGTGCAAGCTGGCTGATTGACTGCATAGAGTTTCCCGTTCTCAGATGCAGCGGGAAAGTTGGCTAGAACAGATCCTGCTACTGAGCAAGCATTACAGCATGCCCAGAACCAGGAAAAAAAGTAGTGGACCCGACCAGCCTCCATACTTCGTGCTGCAGAATGTAAGGCATAAAAGCACTGGCATCAAGACCTACAGTGCATGCAACTGAAGCTAAGGCAAGGCAGCTTCAGCATCAAGGCCCCCACAGCGTGCCACACAGGCTCAACCAAGGAGGCATCAGAGGCAAGCAAAAAGCAAATAAGCCACAGTGGTATTTCCCAAGTTATTTCGCGTCAACCAGTTAGGCTATGGTTGCAGAATGGGTGATCGTCTATGGTTCCGCTACGATCTCACAGCCTTACCACTAGTTTGCTACTCTGCTTAATTAAGGCATTTTCAACTGCCAACCTCACTACACTCCAGTTGTATATCACCTTTCACTGAATTTCATATCACAAAACAGTGAACAGTTGCGTCAGTTTTTTTTTTAGTAGCATTAACCCCATTCCTATTCACACTGTCGTTCCACCTCCTGGCAGTAAAAGCATTACTTCCTCATTTTACTTGCAAGAAATTCCAGCACACACTCCAAGCCAACCACTAAACAATCAATTCAGAGTGCATAAGCATGAAAACTGAATTCACTCAAGCATATTCAAAGAAACTAAAAGGCATTAAGTAATTTGTGTGTGACTCAATGGTTGTTTGCAAATGTGAATACTGACGATGCACCGTGTTGTACAAGCACCAAATTCGGGCTACATCACAAGTTGACTATACAAGCAAGGCACTAAAATGTAAAACAAAAAGTTTACAAAATAGCCCGCACCTTCTTTGGGTCTATGGAGTCAGCAGCTACTACAATGCCATCGAGACATTTGAGAATGATCGGGATGACTTCTCGATGAATCTCTGCCGCTTTCTTTATGTAGCCCTGTAGTGATGCTGTTCGACGCTCATCCAAGCTCTGCAGTTGCTGCAATGTGCAAACAACAAAAACAAGTCAACACAACTTGTATCCCAGCAAATAATGCAGGAATATGTCCATTCCCGGCTCCTGAAACACGGGCAATTCTTGGGGCACTCGGTTAATCAGGCTGTAAGCAGTAGCAGAAATGTGGCTAAAAACATGCTTGCAACAATGGGTCACGGACACACGACAAGTCCATAGACCTTTGCAATGAGGGCTCCCTGGGTGCTGCCATATTGTTTGCTGGACTGCCGTGTGCACCTCATACTAGCATGGTGGCAGCGGCAGCAGAACCAGTTTCTGACAGCCCACTGAAGAGGCATTTTGACAAGTCTCTCACCCAATGCAAAGGTCTCTAACCCTGTGTACAATATGTGACCAGTGACTGACAAAGAAGAAAAGAACTGTATTCTTCCCCAACACCAAACATTTTGAGATAAGACTGCAACTCCCCAAACCAATGTTTTCTTCAATATAATCAAAAAGAGTAATTTTCTTCTATTAGCTGGAATTACTAAACTGCTTTCTTCTGCAACCTTGCACAAGGCTGTAACAGGAGGGGGAAGGCTAGTCAGGCTGAAGCCTGCCCTCCCAGGCACAGGTGCAACCCCGAGCTCACCATCTCCCATAAAAGCCAGTCAAAGTTGCATGACAAAGTTTTACTGCTAATTGATGATTAACTGAAAATGAATAGAAAGCCAGGCTATAACAGTTGAGGCTCAATGCCATCCGAGTGTCCTTCTCGCTGTCCTTGGTTTGTAACACTGTATCCAATATAAATTAATTGAACATGGTTTTTGTTCTTCATGCGTTCAGCGGAAGGCGAACTATATTTCCCTCATTGGAACTGAAGCGTGCATCAACATACACACACATACAGATTTTATGAGCACATCAGAAGAGAGCATGGAAGAAAAAGAAAAAAACTTGCCTCAAACACTTTTGGCATAAGTTCAGTGTAGTGCTTTCGCTGAAGCGCGTTTGTTTTCTGCAGCTGATTTGCATAATCAGTCTTTGAGTCTTCACATGCTTTGTTTTTAGCCAGTGAATTCTGTTTTGCCTGCAGTAGAAACAATAGTCAATATGTGCACATTCTGATCAAAAAAGAATCACATGAACAAAGTTGCCTCCTTTCAAAGGATGAAAAGTGCATTCCCAACTTGACCTGCACTATGCACCATAGGTACAGTTGTGGACAGAATATGCGCCACACTTCAGTTGTGAATCTTCCCTCATGTAGTGTAACAGAAACAAATGTTTGGCGCCTTGATGCGTAACTGTACAATAGGCATTTACTTGGACAAGAACCAAACACTCAGTTTTCACTAGGTACCACCTCAAAAGAGCTGACCACCAAAGCATGGTCCACATTATTCTGTCCACAACTGCATATTCAATGATCAATTGATTCTTAGATGGATGGTTTAACTAATACTGCAAAATGTCACATCATGCAAAAGTAGGCATGTAAAATGACAACAACAGCAATAAAAAATTACCCACTGTCTGATATGCCGTAAATTTTGACTATTGCACAAGATGTCGCAACTAATGCCTTTTGAATGCTGCCTGTTGTGCAAAAGAAATGAAATGTAACCCAACTCAGAGGTGTCAATCAAAGGAACTAATTCAAGACAACAACTACCTCAAACAAAACTTGCATGAATAAGTGCGTCAAAAGTACATCAGTGTGCCAAACTATTTGATAATTAACCAACTTTTGTGTTCCAAAGCAACACTGATGCACGCTGTAGTGTAGCAACAGATCAATTTTGGCCATCTGGGGTAATTTAATCCCCAGTGGACACTTCCTTTTTAAAATGGTACCAAAGTGGTCAACTAGTACTTGTGCTGCAATATGTCAGCAAACCAAAAAAATGCTTTGCACAAGCCCCCCATTAGCTTTAAACCGGGCAAACAGTGGCAGAAAACCCTCAACAAGCTCGACTTGTGAAAAGTCAGAAATGACGGTCTGCTTATGACCAGCCAGGCTTGTACAAGTCCACTAGGTGGTTATAACATTCGCGAAACTGTACACAGAAGTGTTAATTTCGCCTTCATTCAAATGCAGCACAGAAGGCAGTGGCCATGGCTGAATGCCATGGCCACTGCAACACCTATAAAGGTGCCAAAAAAAAAATTCTCGAAAATAATTCCTCAGAGCTGCAACATCCTCACAAAGAGTTTCTTCATGGCCAAAAAAAAAAAAAAAAGCAACCATGATGGCAGTGCAGAAGCAGTGCAAGGCCTCACAGTTCAAAGTATCAAGATATTCACTGAAAAGACCTGCTTCAGGTGAAAACCAGCAGTGCAAAAGATTATCCTTTTCAGAGGTTTCGCTTCCTTCATCCTGGTAGTACTAAACTATAATTACTAAATGCGGGTGTCTGCATAGTGAAACATGTCACATGTGCCTATAGGGAGTGGCTCCCTCTAAACTAGTTAAAATGCAAATTTCTAATTCAAACTTAAGCGGAAATTTATGAAAGTATGTGTATGATCTATTTATGAAAGTATGTGTATGATCTATTTATAAAAGTATGTGTATGATCTATCAATGCCTAATGTACACGGAAGCAACAAGAACTAAAATATTTCAGAAATTATTCGAACACATTTTTATCCAGGGCCTTCCTCAACCAGGCCCCACCACACCTGCCCTTAGATGTCTGAACAGCAGCAGCACAAGGTGCAGAGAGCATTTGCTTCACAGCCGCCCATTTAATAGGACAAATGGCGATATGCGTCAATTGGCCAAATTGGCGGTGTAGAGCATTGAACCACAAAAAATAGGCTATCATTCACAAATTTGCGATTTTGCACTACCTTTCGCTGCTGTCCTGCACTCAAAACACAGATACATATGGCTGGAGCAGCAGACATTTTGTCCTCATCACTGTCCATACTAACGATAGAAAATACATGGGCCCAAATGGTCTCTACATTTTCACCTTGTCCATAGTCCAGACAGCGAGTTTCCATATTAAACTACAACTAGAATTCCTTCCCTACTTCACTTGTCACGAAATTACTAAAGGCATAGCCGTCCTTGTTTAACAAGGCATAAATGCATTGAAAAAGCTTGGTACCCTGAAAAATCGTCTGCGACTTGAGTAATCCATAATAACTGGGGTACTAGTAACAAAGAGGCAAGACATGATAATGAAGCATTTACATTGCGGGCCTTTTTTTTTTCTTGCACACAAAAAATGCGATGCTAATCTATGAGCCACTAAAACAATGATGCAACAGGTTTGAAATGTTACAGAAGACACTGGTTACTCAACATTACTAATGCTGCAGGCAGCTATCAAAAAGCACCACATTGAATGCTGTCTCCCAAAATATAAGCCCACCTTCTCCAAGTCTGCTCTGGAGAGTTGAAGGTCAGCATCAGCCTTGGCGAATGCCTCCTGGGCCTTCTCAGCTTCTCTGAACATCTTCTCATAGTACTTTTTACTCTACAGAGGAAGTGAAGAAAAAGTATGCAAGTGATAGCAGTTGTGTCCAAGCCATCACTGAACATCCATCAGCATTTGCATCTATTGTGGACAGGGACTACTTATTTTGGCAACCATATGCAATATCCGTGAATTTGATGAGGCCCTGTGACATCTCTTTGGGCTGCCCATCGCTGTGCTCCAAAATGTGCTCTGTATGGTGATGACAGCAGTGCAGAGAAAGTTACAGAAGTCAGCAGATGCATACAGAAGCTAAACTAACAAAGTTCAACTTGCAAGGAGACCAAAGGACCACATTTCAGAGGCACTGCCCATTTCACTCCACCCCCACAAAACACATGTAGTGGAAGCTCGCATGCTATCAAAGCCTTTAAAGGTACTCTGCAGCCATGTCTCTTTTTAACTTCATTAAGGCACACATTTACACCAATGCCACCGTGTTGCTGAAGACATTGCTTTGCACCCTCACGCTCCCTGTGTGGATGATAAACACCAAGCAGCATCCATACAGCGAGAGTGAGGGTGCAAAACAACATTATCAGTGGTAATCTAGGAGCAAGTGCCAGCGAATAAAATGCCACCTCACGACCATGCTCCCACTCCCAGGCCGTTCGCACCTGCCTGGCTACTTTTCACGAAGACTGCACATTACCCACCCTGCAGAGCCCAGGAGGAAACTATTGCCAAGAAAATTTTGAAGTGGCAGGCAGTGCCCAGTAAGTAAATGCAGATTTTTTGCTTTATTTTTCTTTCATTTGTAATGCTACTTCCTGTGCTGGTTTTCTTCTCAAGAAAACCTAAAAGGCTGGCAGATACCTCCTTGTTTTTAGCTCCTTTGCCAAGTATCTCCATCTACAAACTTGTGATGCTAAGTATAGGTGCGAACAAACTCAACACCCAACCAATGCTGAATGGCACCTTTACTACCTAATATCTATAGCTGTAAAACAGTTGCTACGGATACAAGCCATCCGCACTTTTAGAGTACATCAAAATGTACGATTTCAGCACTCCCACAGATGCCGAGATATCATGTCTCACAGTATGCAAGTAACAGGTAAAAATGGCACACACAATCAGCCTCATTAACATATATATTGGACTGGGTGTGCGCCTAGAGTTGCTGACAACCTGGTTCTATCTTTCCTCAGTACATGCCCGCATTTTTATTTCAATTCACGGGAAGAAATAAAGGCAGCACTGAAAAAAAACTGGGTGCTGGAAAAAAGTGAAAGTGCTTTCTATAACAGTATTTCAGATGGCGCACTTAAAAAATTTTCTGTTTTCCCATTAAAAGCAAAAACGGGAATAGGCCACTGCACTTTGCACAGCTCTTAATCCTTATAAATATCAAGAATGCTACGCAGGTGCTTGAAATTTTAGCGCAAAGCCAAATGCAGCATGAACTGAAGCACATTACTGTCACTGAATGAAACAGCCCCACTCATTGCACAAGGTGGCGAGATAGAAAAGACAGCCATATTTAAAGTACAACTGGCAAAATAATGTTTTTCAGAAGCATGAGCAGCTTGCTACATAATGGCTGTGCCTGCTCCCAAGACAAAACCTGAATACGTTCTGGATCACTGAATTACCATGCGGCACCCATCATTAAGTTACCCAATATAACCTGTTTTGTGCATGCTTCAGAACACTTTATGATCAGCCAATGACAGCACCAGATATTTCACCTTGTTCATGCTTATTTGTTTTTTTTTAACTGTATAAAGGCTAAAACTGTATAAAGGCTAACAAACATAAAATACAACATCCACAAAAAATCAGCAGTCAAACTTCACAAGTTTCACAGAGTAGAGAAACCACCTCACAAAGAGTGCTCTGTCAACACTTTACCTTGTCCAGAGATGTGACTGAATTCTGCAGAGCTGTTTGCAGTTTTGAGCCTTCAGACAAAAGCTTCAAAAGAAAAAAAAATACAGAAAACAATGAACATCATGCATAACTGCAAACTACAAGTCATAGAATAACCTAAAATTTTTTGCAAGGCAAGGCTGAGAATAGTTATAAAACTAGTGACAAAATGGCAGGTCCTATGATATAAAATAGAAAAGTAGGCTAACATGTGCATGAACAATACACTCGCTAACCCAATAACTTCTAAAGTGCAATCAATACAAGGGCAAAAAGTCAAAGAAGTTAAAATTACAACAACAACTGCGTGGTGGTAGTGGCCTACAGCATATACAAAGCAGCACTGCAGTTGTAGTCATTATGCAAGACCACTCACACATTCTGCACCCACGTTACGCAGACTCCGTGAGAAGAAAATGAATAGCTCCATTACAAAGCTCAGAATACCATTGAAACTTGCGATTATTGACAAGTTGTCCCAACTACACCAAGCTGCTAAATGTGTGAAGAATGCCATCACCCAAACCAAAGAAGGAATGGAATGAAGACTAGACACTGAGAGGTGTAATGTACCAGACAGTGTGGCTATAATGTGGGCCCTCTCAAGTGGAGGTGGTCCTCTCAAGTGAGATGGTCCTCTCTCAAGTGAGATGGTCCTCTCTCAAGTGGAGGTGGTCCTCTCTCAAGTGGAGGTGGTCCTCTCTCAAGTGGAGGTGGTCCTCTCTCAAGTGGAGGTGGTCCTCTCAATTGAGGTGGCCCTCTCAAGTGAGGTGGCCCTCTCAAGTGAGGTGGCCCTCTCAAGTGAGGTGGCCCTCTCAAGTGAGGTGGCCCTCTCAAGCGAGGTTTCTCTTTTTGGAGCAAATTCCCTACTGCTATATTCCTGGTTTCGATTATTACATCCTATGTTACTTTCATTATTTGTGCATTCCAACCTTTGTTTTGCCATGGTTCACTCTTCACTGATTTTTCAATAGATTAAAGAAGGATGGAGTGAAGATTTGGTTAGAAGTTCAGCACCAATGCTGTCTTCATGTGCTTCTTCTGTCCTCTCATAATTTGCACTGAGTTTAGCCTGTCATGAAGCGATCAGTCAAGTGCAGCACCAATGAAAAGTTTCGCTACCATTTTGCAGCATTGAACATGACTCAAGAGTAACATGGGGTGCGCCAAGCGGTAAATAATTTATAACTGAGTTTTTTCTCGTGTTGTTTGTATTGGTTTCAATGACCAAACAATGGCTGTAAAGTAAGAGACTTGAGATCATGTGAGGCATACAAAAAACATACATTATGGTCGCTGCTTTCTTCGTTTTAATTCACCCTAACTCTTATGCAAGCCTGCCCAAGAGCTGGAATGATAAAAAATTGGCAAGCAGCGATTACACGAGTTTTTACATGCCTCGCACGACCTCAACTGAAGGAAACAGCGCAAAAAAACAAGGATGTGACATGACAACACAGGTGCCTGTGCTTGTCCTTGTCCTGTCCTTGTCTTTTGCACTGTTTATTTCACTTGAATTCGTGCACCAACTAGCCAGCCAAAAAGGCCCATTGCATGACCTCAACTAATCTTTTACGCACAGCCACCATTTGTCTGTTGAAAGCAAAATGACAGTAGTAAAACATTCAATTATAAATTATCCAGCTATATAGACAAAGTCCATGTCATGAATCTTGTACAGTATTGTCTTGTGCACCATTCCAAGGAAAAAACAGTAAGAAAATTTGGTCTAAGGCTTCTAATGGCAAGAGTATGAAATGATGAGACCAATTCACACAAGAAGCAGCCTGCCTACCCTTTTGCGTTCTTCTTTGAGCTCCTTGATGAGTGTGGCGACTTCCCTGTTTATATGTGTGGAGAGGTTCTCTGCTATGAGTTCATGCTGACCAGCAATGTCATTGACTTCATTCAAGACCAAACAGAATGCCTTTGATGAGGTATAGCTGCAAAGAAAAAAAGACTAATGTGCTTTAACGTCCAGACAACCAGCAAGGAAACCTTGTGCCAACAAAACACACTGAGCAACAAATTGTAATGCCATTGGGAAAAATTGCAACTGGAGCAGGATAATGCCCCCATCCCATTCATCAAGACCTTGCATCCCTTACATGATGAGTGTTAGATGTATATTGTATTAAAATTATCACTACTATAAATTGTACTAATACTTTTACTCTTAACCATTTAAAAATTAGAAAATCTGCAAAAACTCCTGCCATGTATAGAAATGACTTCATTGGGTTTACCTAAAATGCGATTTTAACTAACCTGAACACTGTAGGGCGACTTATGAGCACAGCAGCTATATTCAGATAATGTGGTACCTTCTGGAACTAGCAACCTTGCCATTTCGCTAGCACCACAGCACTTCCCATGACACTACTGTAAATACAAAGGTCCTTGTGCAGTGCCCTCACTCTCCTGCCCCCACAGCAAACGTGAAAATTCAACAGCAATGAAAACAGTCCACAGCAGACAAAGAACTGAAAAGTCAATTTTTTGGAGCACTTCAGATGTATTCCATGGCCATCAAAGGCAATTTCGACACAGGGGCCACATAGATCTCCACACTGTGTGGCGATAGCTAGCACTAAATAAGCGAAAGAATGAAAGCTATAATGCCCAAAGTCTAATTTTTCTGCTTAGCCCTTAAAGCACAAGCCTTGTTTTAACTGTGACCGGCATGTGAATAAAAGTTACAATTTCACAAAATACAGATGCTTGAGGCTTCCTGCAAGGAAAGAAAACCAGAGAAGTGTACAAATCACATTCCACTGCCCGACATCTTAAATTCAAACCGAATATAAATTGAAGTAATCACACACAAAAGATGATAGACTAGAGAAAAAAACTGGCATGTGCAACATACATGAAACAACATAAATATACAGGGCTACATAAGCAACTATAACATACTTGAGTAGAACATGTTGGGCTAGTTGGCATAATTTGCCAGACATGGTAAAACTGCAAAAGTTGTGTAAAGTGTGTTCTTTTCAAGCAACTTTACCATGTCTGATGAACCTGCCCTACATTTGTACTCCACGTCAATTTTGAGAAGTCAAAACCTACATAACGCCTAAATAAAGCCTTCAAAAAACTTTTATTGAATGACTCCACATCTGTTAGGACAAACATTACAACTACAGTTTTGCCAAAGCACTCTTAAGTCTCATATCTTTCATATCTACTAGGCAAACTAATGCTGCAATAACTATTATCACAAACACATTTTCATATGTACAGGTGGTGCCCGAGACATCAAAGTGTCAGTCGCATTCGGCTAGGCTCACCTGACTTAGAGAATGACACGGTAAAGAAAACATCCTGCTTCCAGCAATCTAACAGCAGACAGCACAGCTATGTACCAATGTTACCCCCCACCAGGCATAGACTTTTTCTTACCAGTGTGTACATATACTACTGCTTGCACCAAAAGTATGTACTGACACATCTGTGACTGCCAGGGGAGTACCACTTGCATGCGTAATCAGTTGTTTTCTTTTATTCACAGATGTGGGCATCAGAAACAATTCACTTCAGATCAATGAGTCCTAGTTCAAAACTAGGACGGTCTTCATGCCAGAATGGAGCAGCAGCATTGGGAAAAACAGCAAGGCCTGACACAACAACAGGGAAGCCAGAACACCTTGTTTCACTCTGGAAAGTGCAGTCATTGCTGTACATTCTGGCTGGTAAAACTAAAGACCACAAGATGAAACAGAATCGGGCAAAAAGCTAGAAGGCATAACTACTGCTGTTATTAATGTGATCAAAAAACCGAGTGATACATGTACAAACTACAGGGCACCCCCCTTTTAACCCTCGATCATTACAGAGCAGTCCAACAGCTTCAACAACATGCTGCTTTTAATATTCAGTCATCAGCTCTTTGCAAAGTAATTGAGGATTTCTGCACTTTCATAACCCTGCATCTTGGGGTACCCAATGACCTGTAAGTACAAGTCAGTCATGCTACATTTGCAAAACATGAACACACCCATATAATGGCAATGCTGTGTCCATGCTTCTTTAGTGTTCAACTCTTTACTATAGTTAACTCACGAATAAAATGCAGCACTAAGTGCCGTACAGAACATTGAGACCTGTAAATATCCAGGCTTTCCAATAATCATAAAAGGTCACAACTGGAAAAAAAAAACTAATAGGAGAATGCAAGTAACGAAACCATCACATGGACTTTAATGCAACTGTGCACTTGTATGCTCACAGTACTGATTCCCTCACTAAAGCTTTGTATATTTTTAAAACAGCAGTGAACATTACATAACAGCATTGGCAGGTATGGAGTGTGAACAGTTCAAGTAAAAGCATTCTAGGTATGCTACAAAGCTGGCACTGCTCAAATTCACACGAAGCTACGGCATCCCACTGATGCTTTATGCGCGTTTTCCTTAGCTGCATTCCACATTAATTCTTGTAAAAAATATAGCACATAAGACAATCAAGGGCCGTCCGCAACTCTAGCATGCAGTGGCAGTGGTGAATGAAATGTAAAAACAATCAAGCTAAAAGGTAAGCTCAGCATAACCTTGTGTAAGCTCAACTTAAGACTCCAGATGCCTCACGGTACTAATTGTGAGGGTCAGGCGCACCTGGAGTTGTAAGCCAAGCTTCAACAAGCCTAGCTAAAGTCCGCCCATTGACAACTTTCAACCAAATAATTTTGAAGCACAGTGCACATGCCAGTGACTTCATGTAAAAACCACTCCACATATCCCTACAAACTCATCATTACCTCCTCCATGCATGCACCTCACATACACCTTCCTCCTGATCACATCTAAATAAAAACTGAATGCTAAGGAAGGTTCCCCTCAAAACCCATGCTATTATTCACATACGAGGAACGATAAGAGGGAAACACCGATGAATGTGCAAAGCATGTATTTGTCGATGCCATAATCAATGATGGTGACCACAACCGAACAATGCGCATTTTTTGTTCAAGGAAAACAGCTGAACACAGCATGACCATAATAACTGTACATTAGTTTTGATCAATCCTTACTGACGTTCCTGTGTGAGTGCACAATCCTACGAAATTGAATTCTAAAGGTCAAATATGAATTATGGTAGGCATCGATAACAGTAGGGGGTGCACGTGTTTTGACAAACCAGCGTTAGGTTGCGAGTGCACCCCAGTACGTAGAAAATGGAGTATAGCAAAACATGAAACTTTCAGACCAACACAAATTGTATGATTTTCTGTGAAAGAAAAAAAGATGAAGAAAAATTTTGAGTGATTTTCATGATGCATACTGATGACAATGTCACTACAGGCTAAGCATAGTCCATTTTCCGCAAAACTAAAACATAATTGCAAATGAAGCAAAAATTAAAAAGGATATCAGCTACAGTTACTATCAACTTCAGCAAAAAAGGGAAGCAAAATACTTGCCTTGAAAGAACTGAAATGCAACACATATCTAAATTTTAGGCTTTAACCGATCTGCGTAAACAACACAAGCTTTTTGCGGCTGGTATTTAAATGAGGCACAACTATGTAGAATAAAATGCAAAACTTACCCATTGTCCTCATCATCCTTTTTCTTCGGTTGGTAGCTTTTAGCAAGCTTCCTAAAGCAGGAAAAAGAGAGGAAGCAGTTGTAGTTTCAATAAAAACCTAAATTTATCAGTCATGAAGTAAAATTTTTTGTTGTCATCAGGTAAATAGCACCCAGCAAGAACAAAAGGATGACCATTGTTTTGATAAAGGTAGACAGACAGGCAGAGCTTTGAAGATCATTCCCTAACAGTACCATTTCAAAAGATGCATCCATCCTCATAGTGAAGCTAAATTCACATCAATTCTAACAAACAATTTAATTTAAGTGGCGTTTCTGATGACTGTGGTGTGCCAACATGGCGCATACCCTTAAGGAAGCAGAAGTCGAGAGCGTACTACAGCGTGGCCCCAAGTACAGCCTGGAGCCATCGGTGGACAAGTACGGCATTCTAGCTTTTGCGCAGAGGGTGGCCAACAAGGCACTGGCTGAAGAGAACATCCTGCCTTCTGGAAAGTGTGGACAGTCTGCGGAGGAATTTCACTAAGAAGTCTGGTACCGCACTGCGTTGTTGCCTGCCTCCATCCTGTGTCTGTTGTGGTTTTAGTCGTTACCTCTCACCAACTGGCCTACAATTTTACCCTCCATAGCAACTAGCAGCTGCAGGCATTCGACAGCATACAGGACAGCTCTGCACACAGTTAATTCTTGATGCAAACAGTACTAGTGCAGTTGATTCTTGATGCAAATAGCACTAAGTTTTAACTTGGAATGAATTAATGCTTTTTTGGGCTGGTCAGTTTCTTAAGTGGGCAGCAATTTTTCTTTTGACCAAGGAATGATTCCAACTAAGTGACGACTAAAATTCAGAATTTTTCGTTTTTTTTTCTTCAGTACGCAGTAGCCATGATTAAAAATAATGTCCAGAATTCTGATTTACACAGCTGAAGCCCACCCAGCTTCACCAAATTAACAGGTACTTCCAAGACATTTCAGAACTGAAAATTTTGTGCGAGCTTCAGAAATACATCTTGAGCGAACTAGTCATTTTAAGCAGAATACACCAGCTAACTCATCTTGCGAGCAGTTTGCAAGAAATTGTATTATGCAGTTCTGACAGCCTGCCAGAAATGAGAGCCTTCTTAGCTCCCTCTCCAGACTAAGAAAATTGACCCTAGGAGGTCAATGGCACTCACCACATAGTAAGCTGTTGGCAAATAATCTGTTGGCATCTCCATATCATTACCTTTTGACACTTGTGCCTACCCAGCAACAAGCTGAGGCTCTCATAGTCAAAAGCGTCTCATCAACATCTGCCATCAACATCAACAAAGTCCATGCCTGATGGAACATGTGTCACACTAGTGAAACAGCTCCTAAGGTCTGAAAGCAGTCTTTTAAGCTGCTGCTCAAAGCTACCAAAGCAAGACCAACCTTCAACATGCAACACTCCGAACCTGACATGCTTGAAAGCAATTAATGACCACTAATGGCTTTGTTTCCTTGCAAGCTTTAGTCACTGTCTTGATTGCCATGGTTAGCCTCTATGAAATTAGGTCCACGTATGTGACCGTTACATCAATAACCCTGCATGGCACATACATCTCTTTTTCTTCTGCAAATATTTTATGCCAGCCAAATGGGCTGACTGATCTAACTGTCTTCATATAGCCTCAACAGTGCAGCAAGGACAAGACGAAACGGAAACTCAGACAAGCGATTATTTCGCTGTTGAGAGAATATGAATACGTACAACTCACCCAAATTTCAGCATTACTCAATCCGACTGAATTTTGTATAGGTCAAAACGCACACAAGGATATTTTGTGGCACTGTTTTATTCCTTTTTTTCACAACTTTTTATGGGAAAGCTTTGTGAACTGTGTCCAGGGCTGAATCTCAGCTCACCAAACAGATCATACATGCATTCAACACAATTGTTAGTTGTTGGGAGGTAAAATTTGATCATGTAATTTAAAAAATTAACAGGATGAGAAAATTCATGAAATCAGGTTTCAGCAGTGCAACATAAATCTACAGCTATTATACTAGTAGGAAACTTGCCACCCTAATGCGCTAAAGCATGCTAAATGCAATTGAGTTGCTACCCTGCATGTCTTTTTGGAAAACTAACAGCTACTACAAAAGTAGGTCGAGTGATGACATATAATGAAATTCTGTTTCAGTGCAGTATCACCAGTCACAATTAACGCAAAGGTCATAATCCTTCCGTGTCACTGGTTTGTTCAAATTGAAATTCCAAATACTACTCTCTCATACAGCATTTCTAATTTCTTTAGACAGGAACCAAGGCATCAAAAAAAAAAACCTACGTTTCTAAGGAATGGAAGTGAAGCAACATTGTTTGCTTACAACAAGTGCATGTGCTTTTTGTTTCTTAAATTTAATTTTTTGGGAGAAAGTGAGAAGTTTATATTGGGCAACAGTGGCATGGAGGAAAAGTGAATGCCCACTCCCCCTGACTTCCCATCTTACTGGAGGACCATGGTGCACTTTTAAATTGCAATAGATTTGAAGTCGGATTGTTACATAATTTTGTCTCTGGTTTCATTCACACAAATTTTTGCAAAAAATGCAGCACTTTTACAGCCACTGGTCAGATGCGTACTTTTTAAGCAGTGGTATTTAAGGCTTAGTGGTGTTGTAGCAACTAAGGGCACATTGCGGCAAATAAGGTAGTTACTGACAGTAACAATTAAGCATGAAACGAGTGGTCAACCAGCAATCTTAGTGTGCAGAAAAAGACTCCAATGGCTGTTGAAAAACAGCAAAAGAGAATGGAAAACATTAATGTCACAAAGTTCTCGCATGAAATGCATAGATCGTCAATGATTAAAAATGCAGGTTAAAACGAATGCATTTCCAGAACAGCAAAATACCACTTCAACTGACTTCAAACGATATCAAGAAAATGTTTGCTCAAGTGAAATGAGTGTGAAAAAGAAGATGGGCATTAGTCCAGCCGCAACTGCCATCGCTCCGAGCGAGACCCTGCTCAGCCTGACCTCTATGGGCGTCCTTTTGATGTGGTCATTGACCACCATGCCCTTTGTTGGCTTTCTTCGTTCAAAAATCCCTTCGGCCGTCTGGCTTGATGGGTTCTCCACCTCCAAGAATATACCATACAAGTCATCTACCGGTCGGGCCGCAATCTTCAGGATGCCGATGCCTTGTCCCGCTCCCCGCTACTACCGGCCGAGGTTGCCAACCTCTCCGCCCCGAAGCCACTGCGCCTTCGCTCACCATCAGCGCCATGCCTTCAGAGCAGCGTAAAGATCAATGGATTCGTAAAGATCAATGAATTGCCTCTCTTCTTGACTTTCTCTCTGACCCATCTACGGCTCCAGCATCCCGCACCCTTCGCCGCCAAGCTTCACATTTTGCCATTCGCGATAACCTCCTTTATCGGCTTAACTACAACCCCGGCGGACGCAATTGGCTTCTCGTCATTCCACGCCATCTACGCTCCCAAATCTGCACCTGTTTCCACACTGACCCACAATGCGGTCACGCCAGAGTATTCAAGACTTACACTCGCATCCATCTCAGGTACTACTGGCGCGGCATATACAACTTCATCCTCAAGTACATCCGCTCGTGCCCGGCCTCCAACGCCGTAAGCAATAGCCGCATCGTGCCGCTGGCGAGTTGCAGCCACTACCCTGTCCGTCTCGCCCCTTCGACCGCATTGAAATAGATTTATATGGCCCTCTGCCATACACCACTGCTGGCAACCACTGGGTCATTGTTGCCATTGATCACCTGACCAGGGTGTGCTGAGACCGCTGCGCTCCCAGTACAGCTCGTGATGTGGCGTCATTCATTCTGTACCGTTTCATTCTTCGCCACGGTGCTCCTCGTGAACTCCTCAGTAACAAAGGACACGTCTTCTTGTCTGACGTCGTTGAAACTCTGCTCGCCGAGTGCAGTAAAATTAATCGGACTTGTACCACCTAGCATCCATGAACAAATGGCCTAACCGAACGCTTTAATCGCACCACTGGTGACATGCTGACCATGTAGGTCGCTGCCAACCCCACGAACTGGAACCTTGTTCTCACTTATATAATATACGCCTATAGCACTGGTACAGAATCCACCACTGGCTTCTCTGCGTTTTTTCTGCCGGCATCTACCCGATCCCATCGACGCAGTTCTTCCCTACCGCCCTGCCCCAACTGAGTGTACAACTGTCTCTGATACTGCCCAGCACGCTGAACACTGCCGCAAGATCGCAAGGTCGCTCACGTCAGACATTCAGGGGCGCCACACTACAAACACCGCTGTGACGAAGATAAGCTTGCACCGGCCTTCCCAGCCGGTTCACTCGTGTGGTTGTGGACACCTTCCAGTGCTCCCAGCCTTTCCAAGAAACTTATTTCGAACAATGGAGGCCCCACAGCATCCTGGACCCCAGTTAACCACATAATTGAGTCACTCACACAGTCTTCCGATCTCCACTGCCATGGCCGGGAGACTGTGCATGTTCAATGCCTCAAGCTGTACAACGACCCGGTTGTATTGCCGGCTCCTTTTCTCCCCGAGGCCATTTTAAAGATGGGCATTAGCCCAGCCACATTGCCATCGCTCCAAGCAAGCTTAGCCTGAGCGGCGGTGGACCACTACTGCTTCACCGCTGCTTCCATCGTCCTCACTGTCACCAAATAAACCACTCTTGCATGAGCAAAGTGCCACATTTTCATGAATCAAATCAAATATAATGTATTGAAATGATTCCCAAAAGAATTTATCTCACACTGAAAACTACACGCATGTATTGTGCAATCAGCAGTTTTTCAAGGCAAGCACTTTCAGCAATTGACACTCTTCCATGATTTCACGCTCACATTCCACACAAAACTGTTACTCCATAAATAAAGATCACTGCACCACTACATGAAACATAATTGCTATCTGGCTGCCCCTACAACTAAGCAATAACACACTGCGAAGTTGTTATTAATTGGGCTAGAAGACAGCTGCATAGCTATGCCAACATGAAGTACTAAGGTATTGCAAAGTTGCACAAGCAAAATTATTGAAGTTGCTCAAGCTGTATAGTTCCAGAATTGCTGCCTTTAATGTCGCACACAAAATTTGATATATGAGTTCCCGAATGATGCACTCAGACTGGCAAGCAGTACTTCAATGCTTTTCAAAATATTCACTGAACTGAAAGTTGCAGTTTGCTGAAATTCATTTGGCCACAGCTTATCTTTATCAAACTGAAACATATCTGCACTGGATACAATGGTATTTTGGTGAGCAATTTTGAATAAATTCGTTTATCTGAAAAGTTCATTCAAGCAGTAATTCAAACATTTTTTTAAAGCAACACTGTTAGTTCATTTCATGTGAAAGGAACTTTTTACATTGTTTTTTCTTCTATCTGCAGGCGCATGAAAATGACAAAGTGCTTATCATGTTTACTCAGACTTATATTTACTGTCACTTTGTTAATGAAGCGTGAGTGATCTGAAATTTTTGAAACACAGCACAGCACTCCATACCAATTGCTTGAGACCTTGCGACTTGCACCAATTTTGTAGGCTTTGTCAGAAACCTGCAGCACTCCGACTTAGAGACAGGTAGTGTGACAACAAAACCAACAGGGAGGCAAAAACAGCTCATAAGCTCTGACCTTCCCCCTACGTTTATGCGGTTTGGCACAAGGAAAAAAAAAGTGTATTCTTTCGTATTTGTGTGCGCACGTCACCTTGCTATGTCTACCAGCTCTCATCACGTGACAGTCGTCAGAAAGGACTACTGGATTCTTGTCCAGGAGGCACACTGCTGAGCTCAATCGACGTTGAGTTCGGCAGCACGCACAGGGGGGAAAAAAAAGAAGGCAGATAGCCAGCCGCCCACCTGAGTCGAGCGGCGTAATCTGTCTCGATCGTCGAACGGTCCTTGATGAATTGACTAAAGTTCTCTAGAAACTGCAAGCCTTGATGGGTGTGCTGGGATATCTTGTCATATTGATCCTGCAACAAAAAGGAACAGCACGTTAGTGAAAACACCAGAGCCCGGCAAGCGTCACCACTGAAAGCGGTTACCCAAAACTCTTAAAACAAGCGCACTGTAAATTTTCACTTGCACAGCATGGAGTCTGCAAGCACGCGACATACACACATAAATATATATTTTTGCAATTCACGTCTACGCGCAAAGAAAGCAACCCGCTGCGAGCCCGCACGCACTGAGAAAAGCTCGGCTTAAAGGAACACTGACGACAACTCCATCCGTATATTGCTCTCAGCAAAAACAGATTCTCAGGCTTTTCCTGGATATGTTGACGTTTGCCCGGCAGCAAAAAAGAATGTTATGAATGAGAAAATTTAATTTAAAAATTTTCTTGCTGCACGATTTCAACTCGGGACGTCCACATCGAGAAGAGCTGGTTGCCGCCGTTTTAATGTTCACAACGGTGCAGCATAGTCTCCGGGATCCGCGAATTATCGGTGTCGACGCAGGCAATTTACTACTGAAATTGGCTGGTGATGGCGTCACCGGTATTTTTTTTATTTACTAGCTTAGCTCAATTTTCGGTAAGAATGGTCTCTGTCGTTAGAATGCCATAGTCTTCCAATACAGACCGACTTCAATTTGCCCTTACTTTCCCTTAAGGGACTAACGCTATAAAATTGAACCTCGTTAATTCGAACTCAATTCTGAATGCTGGCTTATTCGAATTGACGTTTTGGTTCAGTCAAAACCACGCGTACTAATGGAAGCCCGAGTTCACTGAAACCCCGCATAATTGGGAGGAACTTTCGGTATTCCATTTATACACTGCAATTAAAACTGCACGCCGTCACCTCCGCAGCTCTTAAAACGATAACACACGGGTGACAGCGGCAGCTACACAGTGCAACTACGCCGCAAGTCACGGAGAAAAAAAAAAAAGCAGACTACGAAAAGCGCTAGCCCAAGAGGGATAACTTCGAATGACAATGCAAATCGGCGCAATCGGAACAAAAAAAGAAAAACTCGTGCCGGCGTTCCTGCGTCGAGTATGTAGGCCACGCACAACTTCCCAGCTAAGCTACACCCAGGCCAGAAGCTACGCACAAAATGATTTAACGCTCCAGATTAATTTAGACCCCCTGCAGCAGGGGGGTGCACAGGGGCGTTTTATAGTTCGCCTGCACCAGACTGCGGCCATGGGGGCCGGGAAACGGGCACTTGGGCTCAACGAACCCCTCCCAGCGCAGCCAACAACGAAAATGTCCCGCTCGGTTGAAGCGCAGAACAAAGGACAGAGTAAATGGCACAGCGAGACTATACTCGCGAGATGTGCGGTGAACATTAAATGCAAAGCACGACGGCCGCGGAACGTTTCCCGCTGTCGATATTCGCCCAAGAGAAACGGCAAAAGCAATTCCACCGATAACACGCTGTGCTCACCCCCCCCCCCCCCCCTTTTCCCTCTTCGTGCCAGTAAAAACAGGGTTCGGCGAGCGAAGCGCTGGTGAAATCGAGACATTGCAAATGCCAGGGCGTTGCCCCAAACCGCACGGAAAACGCGCGAACATAACTGAACGACCCCACGAAAGCCGCGCGAAGGCAGGCGGCCGTAGCGAGAACATTGAAGAAGTTTCGGCAGGCGCGAATATGAACCGGAAGTCGCACGCGTTCACACGAAGCTGCGCGGTAGCCAGTGTTCCCGTTCGAGAAGTAACGAGCCCACGTGCGCACCCTGCATACCAAAGTAGCCACTTCGGAGAAAACAACGCCCCGTTGAAAATACGCATCGGCAGCGATCGGGAAATGAAACGCGCCTGTCAGCGCAGTGAGAGGCAGTGAACTGCTAAGCTGCACTTGCAACGACCCACACAGGATAATTTGCCGCCCGCGAAGCGTGGTTCGTAACTTCGCAGCTTCCGTTAGGCATTCGGCGCCAGGTGAAAGCATGCACTGGCGAAGAAACCGTGGGAGTTAAAGAAAAAAGACACCACGAAATGTACGGCCTGCGATGAGAGTACCGCGCTGCACGCAGCGAAATGCCAGAGCAGGAACTGACAAAACGCTGCACCTGTGGCGCTCGAAAAGGCGCGGGTCAAAGCGGAAAGAACCGCGGCCCAAAACAGGCACGGAGTTCCCGGGTTCGAACCCGACCGCGGCGACAGCGTTTTTATGGAGGAAAAACGCTAAGGCGCCCGTGTGCTGTGCGATGTCAGTGCACGTTAAAGATCCCCAGGTGGTCGAAATTATCCCGGAGCCCTCCACTACGGCACCTCTTCTTCCTTTCTTCTTTCACTCCCTCCTTTATTCCTTCCCTTACGGCGCGGTTCAGGTGTCCAACGATGTATGAGACAGATACTGCGCCATTTCCTTTCCCCCATAACCAATTATTATTATTATTATTATTAAAACAGGCAACGCCAGCCTCCCTTCGCCAGGCAAAACTTGCGGCCCAAAAACTCCGCGCCTCGGCGAGTAAGGGGCAGTATGGGGGCGTGTTTTTGCTTCCACGGCGAACACGAGTCCGGGCATCAGCCGAGCACAGTTGTGTTGAGACCCCCGCTGCAGCAGCCATTTTTCATGCTATCGAAGAAACTCGGCACACGCCCTGTCTCCGCCTTCGTCGAGCAGCGCCTCCCCGCTTTCCTTGGACGAGCGAGAGCCAGCAGAGCGAAGTGCACGGGGACACACAGCTCCGCGAGCCCACGTCCGCCACCAACCCTAGCCGCGGCGGGGAAATTCCTGTCCGGCCGCTATCTGGACCAGCGCGTGGGCGCAGCGCGGACCGGGGCGGGGCGGTGGAGAGACACCTCCGACCGCGAGGTTTGGCGTGTCCCCGCTTCCAGGCAGACACCCACGGGCCCGGCGAGAACGAGCGCCAGAGCGACCGGCGTCGCCGCGTCAATATCGCTCCGCGGGTGGGCCCCGCCGACAGCTGCGGGAGCACGCCACTTTTCTCCCGCCCTGAAGCCAGCTACTTGCCTCGAACAGCTCCCAGTGAACGCTGACCACGAGTGCAGCTCTCATGTGGATTCACAGATGCTCTACACTTGTTCCTTCTCGCTCGAGTCCGCAGAACGCACCTCTGCTCACTGCTGTCACCACCGCTGCTGGGGGCAGAAGCGAGCGCTAAACGCGTGCCACAGCGTTTCCCTTCCTCTGCCACACTAAGGAAACTCTCTGCCGTCCACCAGACACGGTCGGAAACGAGCGGTAGAACACGCACTTCGCGGATACAGACAGGGACGCCAAAGCAAATGTGGAGGACGCTTAATTCGTGCTTAAGATTCAGACGCGACAGCGTGTTGCAGCGTTGCCAAGGGGTGCACGGAACGCCATCGCCCATTCGGCGCGACGCGCGGCCCGTTGGACAATTTCAGGAAATGACGCCTGTCTCGCAAATCTCGGTGGACACTCGAACGGGCCGTAAGGGAAGGAAAATAAAATGAAAATTGGTTTTAAGGAAAGGAAATGACGTCTGTCACAATTCTCGCTGGACACCCGTACCGCGCCATGAGGCAAGGAAAATCCCTTCCCTTAACGGCGCGATTGAGATGTCCACCGAGATGCGCCATTTTTCGCTCACGGCCAACGCCGCAGACGACACCGGCTTTTCTGCGACACGAGCTCCTTAACGCTGTCGCGTTAAAATTCGTCAGAGGCACTTTAGACTGTTTACGTGTGGGAACGCGAAAGCGTTGATGGCTCACTGCTCATTGCACGAGCACACACACAGCCGCCCGTAATGAAATCCAGTAACGAAATTTTGCGCGACACACACACGAGCGTATGACTCCACCCGGAACGCTGTACGACGAAAGGAACGCTTGCATCACAATTTTGATACGAAAGTCTGGGAAGGCATACAATTGAAGGCGCATATGTCGTCGATTCGAATCCCTGTCGCAAGCTAGCCTCCAGATTTACTATAGCATATGCAAGTTATATGCAAGGAGAAATCTTATGACACCACCCGAAACGCTGTAGGACCAACGGTGGCGGCACAATTTTGGCACGAATTGCGAGAACAGTGGCGCCACATTTGGTCTGCCAGTTTCGGGTATATATAGACGAACGAACCCACCGCGGTGGCTTTCCTTTCCTTTCTTCCTGGCAATAATAGACAGACGGTGGCTCAGTCAACCGCGGCGGCTGACTTTCGATGGAGGCGAAATTCTAGAGGCCCGTGCACAGTGCGATTTCAGTGCACGTTAATTATCCCCAGGTGGTCGAAATTATTCCGGAGCCCTCCACTACGCCACCTATTTCTACCTTTCTTCTTTCACTCTCTCTTTTATCCCTTCTCTAACGGCGCGGTTCAGGCGTCCACCGATATGCGAGACATACTGCGCCAATTCCCTTCCTCAAAAACCAATCTACCAATTTATAGACGAACGACGTGTAAAAAAAAAAAGTATGAAATGGCGGTGCTCGGCTTGCTGTGTGCGTCATACGACCGCTTGTTGACGTCACCCTATTTTTCTTGCCATCGCTGGGATTTTCTGCACCATACGCTAATGCACGCACACGGCGCCGGCTTTTCTCGTAACGGGACTAGTAATGCTGTCGCATTAAACGATCGCCGCTACTGCACGTGTAAACGTGGAACAGTGGCGCGACCAGAGTGGCAAGAGTTGAGGCCGCTGAGGCCGAAACAGCCCCTTCCTCTGCAACACTGGTTTGGAGTGGCCCTCGCGGCCCGTTCCAAGTTGGAACTCTTGAGGTTACTTGAATAGTCCATTGTTCCTCGCCCGCAAGAAAGTGCAGAGGGAAAAAATCCGAAGCTCACTCTACGCTCCCGAAGCAGAACAGATATAACGCTGAGTTCATTCGAGTGGAGGCCATTGTTCCTCATTTGGTAGGACGCCAGACTCGCTGGATAAGATTTCGCATTTACCGTTCAGTTCCCAAGAAGGGCAAAACGCTCTTTACGGTGTTCTATCAACCTTGCTCGAAATGTAGGCGACTGTGACATACCAGCTGCGAGATATCTGAACACAATGAAAACCCTTCCATGTACTATCGGCGTCAAATGAAATGCGAACAGCGGAACGCGTGGCCAACGTTCCATTTTACGCCGTCTGCCTGTCGCCATCAGAGATAGGCGCTTTTGCGATAGTTCTGCTTCTTTCTTCTTTGACGCTCATTTTCTCACTTTGCCAATGGAGCGCCACCTTCCTGGCGGCGGTACGGCGATAAAGTTATGCTCACTGCCAGAAACAGGCGATTAAGAAACGGCCACGTTGAACACCGACCGCTAACCCATCGGTCTTTTTCACTGTTCGCATCGCAGCCAGACGCCGGGAGATGGCAGAAGCACAATCAAAAGCGTTGCAGACTAGGGAGCTATAGCTTCGCCCACGCCGGCTACAGACGCTGCGCTGCGCAAGCTGCGATCGGTGAACGGTACGATGATGAGTGCGCTTATCTCTGATGACAGGCAGCTGGCGCAAACTGGACCTTTGGCCACGCGCTCCGCTGCTCGCATTTCATTTGACGCCGATAGCACAGCTATCATCCGACACCGCGCAGCCAGATAACCTGTATGAAGACAGGGGTCTCTCAAAGTCACATTTTCGAGCACGCAAGGTATCAGTCGAGTAAACCTCATCTCCCTTTCTCGCACATTTCTGTCGCCAGCAGAAATAAAAACCGCACCTTGCTCACAACGAGCCGCATACACTTGAAAAGTGCTGCAGCGAGCTGCACCCAGACTGACGCGTGCACATTTTGTCATCGGGGTCTGCTGCTGGGCAGGCACGCAGCAAGATCTCTTTTTCGGGAGGGGCCGAAAGCAATTTATTGTACCCCCGAAGGGGAATGCGTGCGTAAGGAAAAAGCTTAGGAGGACTGCTGGATGGAGGGTTTGAGCTCGTTTTCGGGGCGGGGGGGGGGGGGGGGGGGCGGCGGGGGGGGGGGGGTCGTCCGGGCACCCCCTTGGATACGTGCCTGCTGCTGTCAGAATTCCAAATCTCTCGCCCTTAATTCTCCGAAGCACTGTGCTTTCAGCCGTGGTATAGATACTACTTGGTCCCCATGAGTGAAGCCCAAAGGGCCAACATACGTCGGGACCAGTATCCCCCCCTTCATAGCAACAACCACCACCACCAGCCATACTACACGGCTTAGCAGCGAACCCTTCGAGCAGTATTTTTGACAAAAGCTAGTTGTAGTACGCAGCCTCCCCTGCACCTTCTCGATACCGCTACCCACTGTTCTAGTTCTCACTATCCTCTCCATGTCCATTTCATTTCCACTGGCCGCAGCTCCGGCGCTTAAGATTATCAGGCAGCAATAGCCGCGGCCGGCAACATCCTTTCCTTCCTCTTGTGTTTTTCCTTCGATATACCGCTACTGTGCACGACCGGCCAAAGAGACAAAGAAGTCTCGCATGTCAAACATCTATCAGTAGCCAACTCTCAAGCAACATTCCGCATTTTCATATGCGCGCAGTCTCACAGCCCCACCTGACGCCGAAGGCCAGCAGCAGATCACGGGCGCCACCACGCACCTGCTTGCTCTAACGTGCCAAGTCGAACCCGCCAGCGCTGGTTACGGTGCATGGAGGACGAGTAGCGCACTAATTGACCCGTCAGCGCAGCAGCAGCCGGCAGGTCAGGAAAGGAAGGCTCCGCATAATCGTTACGCACACGTTTAGCTAGCCTCTGCCGGAGGACAACCGCTAAGGCGACGCCGCCACTTTCTTTTTTTTTTTCCTGGGCCTGGCAAACACAATGAGCCGGCGACGTAGGCTATAACCCGAATGGCCCAGTGAAGCCTTTGCTGCCTGCATCGCCACGGCCGGGTAATCTCAAGAACACAGATCCTCAGCCCCTATTATATGGGAAGGACAGCGCTCACAGCACAATGGACACATTGCACGCTTTGAATTTTCCGCCACGGCAGAAACTAAATATATAAGTAGCTGAGAGAAAGACATGGCAAAATAAAATAAAAAACGCCAAGTATACAGAGCGCTCGCGACCAGATGAGGAGGAAAAACGTCCCGCGCCGCACGCAGCTGGTAGTCAGGAACAATGGAGGGCTACGGTCAACGCCGACAAAAGAGGCAGCGGCGTTCTGGCGAGCTTTGTTGTCGGCAGCAATCTAGAGAACCAGCTCGCCCTTATCCGGGCACCAATCTCTCCTTCCGGAAGGCAGGCTCTGCGCGGAGGCGCCAACGTCAGTTCCTGTGCCGCTACACGGCGCGCAGCTACTCGCACAGGCGACAGCGCTCACGAACCCGCGCGGCCTCCAGTCTGCGGAAACCCAACAATTCCCAGGAACAGAGCTCTCGCTCAGCATCGTTCGGCCCCGGACGACGGCACCGTTAAACGGCCCTACCGGCCCAACAAGCCCTAGTTCAGCGAGCTCGAGTGGCGGCCCAGACCAATGGGGTCCCTGAATAAGGGACTCCACCTAGTACTGTAAGGGGAGCGGCCCACTAGGGAGTGCTCCCCACGCAACCTCTCTGCAATATTAAAATAAATGCTTTCACCACCACCACCACCGTTGCACGCGACTGGAAACACGCCTCAGCGTACTACCCATCCGTGCCACAACGCACAGAACGAAAATCGACCAGAGGAGAGAAGCGACACCACAAGCACTCTGTGGTCGTGCTCCTGTCCAAACTCTGGTCATCGTCAATTTTAGAGCCGCTTGTGCAACTACGAATTACCAACAACCCCGCGTTGCAATTGTAACCGGCAATCAAAAAAAAAACGACGCAATTTTAGGGAATCACGCATACCTCGCAGATAAGTGGTCGCGCGAATAATTTGGGTAAATGGAGCGCTAAAGGAGGTCTACTGTATACCTATGCTTCGCGAAACTTAGTGCTGGCGAAATATCGAGCTCGCAAGAAATAGGTCGTCTACAGAATAGGGGCGGGCTAAAAGACGGGAACCCAACTAACACCCCGACGGCACGCAATGTGCCTTCATCCGAAACGCGTTTATTTTTGTAGAGGGCTGACCTAACTAGAATTCAGAGAGACGAGCCGACGCTGGCTTCAACTTCGCAGTATTTTCGGCATATAAACCGGCGACGTGAGCGCTTCAAAGCTCGCCAAAAATAAATGAAGCCATGCCCTCACCTTATCGCGTACCCGTAAGCCATAGAAAACCGACTACAGCATGCAACTGAGTGTTATCGGTGTCGCTAGAGGGCTGTCGCCAGCCACGCGTTGAGCCCTTTGCAACTACAATGTTGTCTCACGGCCTCTTCACGGGACTCGGCAGGGCCCTTTTTAATCACTAACAAATCGGACCTATTCCTTACCATCGGAACAAAGCAAGCACTGCAAAACTGGGACCCATAATCACAGCACCATCGCACGGACCAGGAGCAGTAGTCACCCTCACGAGCAGACGCTGAAGGCTGCAGGCCAGCAAGATTAGATCACTCATGCCTTCAGCATCAGCAGAGCCTGTTAAAGCTGAAGGTGTTACGCAGATCCTGTGAGCGCTAAATAAGTTGCGCTTTCAACCGCGCGCATGATACCTGGGTCTCCAAGCAAGGCCCGCTCCAAAGGTTTCTGGCTGGTCACTCAGCAAAGAACGTCGTGCCATTTCAGGATCCAAAGAATACACAGCGACATGACAACATGCCAGTGAATCCATGTTCAGCGAACACTAACAGGATTCGTGGCAGCAGTGAGGCTGGGCTGCTCGTCAGGTTTTCGAGAGATAAACTGCTGCGCGGCCAAGAACGCCCACAAAACGCGTCTTCTCAGAAGCCCATCGTGCAGGTTCGGGTAGCAGTGAGGTACGAGTTTTCCAGCCTGAAACCTCGCCATAAACAGCGAAATGCAGCAGGTACACCCTTAGTCTTCAGGACACAGGGCTTACACCTTTGAGCCGTGTATGGCACTAGCGACATCCCTGAAAATGAAAAGGTAGGGGTGGAGAGAGAAGAGTTCTCTCCTCCCCTTCAGATCTGGAGCTCCTGGCGCGCCGGAACTGCCCAACTATACGGCCCAAGGCAGTGCACGCGCAAAGAGCAAACGCTTATCGTTTTTTGTAAGTGCATTACCGCGTTGTTAGCAGCGTACATGCGCGAGTGTATAAACCAACGGGTCTCAAACACGTGCCCCGCGAGGTCTAGTGCGGGCTATCTGGAAGATGCCGACCCTTGTTTGTAAAGCGCCGTGCCAGTAACATCCGTTTCTTTTCTCTTCTTCCGTTGGGCCGTCGTGGCACAAATAATGAAGTGGTTATAAGGTGCATAAGATGTTCTCTGCCATCTCCCTTTTCCAGGTACTGAACAGTGAGGCCCGCGTGGCACACCGTACTTCACAACAGAGGCGGGCATCTGACCTCAAAAATCTGGACCTCACCTCAACCACAAAAAGAATTTGCCGACCTCACTCAACCTCAACAGTTGAGGTCTCCTTAGATGCCCTGACGTCACTTTTCCTGATGCCACTGCTGACCTCACTCAACCTCAAAGAGTGACGTTGAGGTCGGCTGCTCGACCTCAGAAAACAAACGAAAAACAAAACAAAAAGCGATTAAGAAGTTTTTCAGTTAAAAACAATTCTGATCATCTTGTGAGACAGGAAAGCCAAAATTACGATGGTATTGTTTAATAAGGTGTGTACAGATAATATTGATGTGCACGCAATAGGAGAAGCTTATAATCTTGGATGAGCCCTCAGAGAGCATATGGCCTGCGGGCAGGGGCGTCCCATACGCGGTTACCGCCAGTACGTCGGTGAGTACTTTACATGTGTCAATATATTTGCAACCTGCTTCGTGTATACTTGTTCGTATTGGAAGCCTCTCGCTCATTCACGCACGAACGGGCAATTGACAAACATAGCCCTTCTACACCATCTACGAGAAATTGGGAAGAGGGGGGAGGTATTCACGATACTCGTCGATGTACTCTCCAATGCGACGGTTATGCAGACGCATATCAGTATATTTAGATTTTCTAGCTCTCTCCGGCATAGCGAGAACGCTATTTCCTCTGTATGTTGCCTTCGAAAACACTTAACAAGCTACGACTGTAGTACACGAAAAGAGGCACGCTGTATTTATGTCTGTGTAGAAGCGAGCGGCTTCTTTTATTAATGCGAAAGCATTAGATGGCTCACTTTCAAGGTCATATCCGCGAAAAAGTGTCCGCAATAAACGGCTCCTGCGATGTCATGAGCCGACGAGTCACGCGACGAAAATGATGACGCCACATAATGATCATTAATAATTAGGTAATAGTAAGATCAATTAGTATAACTAGTGATGACATCATGTGAGTGTGACGTCATGCAAGGTCACATGACAGCGATGTAATGTGCCATCAAACCTAGTCACGTGACGACGCTGTAATATGACATCACACCTACTCACGTGACCACGATGTAATTCCTCGTCATACCAGGCACCCATCCCACCCCTCTTTCAAGATCCATATGGATCCCACATAACTACGCATGCGCGCATGACGCATTACAAAGAGTGCCCACAACCCGGACCACATTAATGACATTCGGACTGCCCAGCAGGTAAACGCGCCAGTTCTCAGATTATGCAACGACACATGCCTTTGACTCACAACATGATGGCGATGATGATGATACTATCAGTGCATCCTGATGAGCCCGGGGAAGTCGGATATGCCGCTACCAAATTAAAAGTGGCCAGAATAATGATTAAATATTGTACATTACCCAGCAACCGAAGACAATTATCGTGCGGGAAAATAGGAATACCTGCAGCTAGATAATTAAGGATGATGATGTTGATGTTCCCGGGAGGTCAAAACCCTCCCTCGTTTCCGCCACTTCCCTCCAGGTGGCGATGGTAATGGTTTCGAAATCCTGGGAATTCTCCGACGACAGGGTGAACACGCGGCATCAAATCTGCAGGTGTCCTTGTTATTAACCACCTGAATCACATTCTCTCGCATGTGCCGACTACTCCAGTTTCTGCTAAGTCAGCTTGTAATGTACAGCAGGGTCCCCTTTATTCGACTGCAAGTCAAGAGGCGTGACGTCAGCGCCGGCAACGATCATGAACACGAAGCAGTCCTGCTTGGGGACATCCGCACTGCGATGAATTTATTGCGTGCTTGTTGGACTGAACTTATTTGTTTGCGGCATCAAACAAAGCCACCGCGGGTCAACGTGGGTTACGTGCTTTGCGCGCTCCCGGGAGTTTGAGCCGACCAGCAGGCAGCTATGGGTGCTACGCCAGCGGGGCAAGGAGGGGGGGGGGGGGGGGGGGGAGTGGCGTGCTGTGACAGTAACACTCCTTCCGGGAAGACCAG